>NW_027287042.1:0-142426 GCF_022747635.1 Hetaerina americana | reverse complement strand
TGCAGACGCATAGCAGTAGAAAATATATTTGAATAGGAGGTAAGAAATTCGTCCATCTTTTATTGTCATAAGTTTCTCCTTTACATTTACTCTATTTTTTCGTGAACCGCGCGCGTGCACACACAGGTAAGTAGTTGGTGAATCGGAGGAAAGCGTGGGACTCTAATTTCCCAGGTTTTTACGTTTATTTATGTACGTCCTTTGCGGCCGAGTATTGACGATTGCCCATCGCAGTCGGGTATTTGAAAACTGAAGATTATTTCATGGCCCTTAGAAGGGCCGTTAGGATGCATCAAAGCAATCCCGTCGAGGAATTTACTTTGAGCTGGTGTACTTGGTGACGGCCTTGGTCCCCTCGGAGACGGCGTGCTTGGCCAGCTCACCGGGAAGCAAGAGCCTGACGGCGGTCTGCACCTCCCGGCTGGTGATGGTGGAGCGCTTGTTGTAGTGAGCCAGGCGAGAAGCTTCGGCGGCGATTCTCTCGAAAATATCGTTGACGAAGCTGTTCATGATGCTCATGGCCTTGCTGGAGATTCCGGTGTCGGGGTGCACCTGCTTCAGCACTTTGTAGATGTAGATTGCGTAGCTCTCCTTCCTCCTGCGCTTCTTCTTCTTGTCTCCCTTGGAGATGTTCTTCTGGGCCTTGCCCGCTTTCTTCGCAGCCTTTCCGCTCGTCTTGGGTGGCATGGTGATCACGTTCGGCGAACGGGGTCGATTTCAGTATTTTCGCCGAACATCAGTCGCCTGCTTATGTACCCCTGGTCCGTTCCGTGAGCCGAATCTCCTCGACGACCAATCACGTAAAAGCATGATGTGGCGTCGCTAGGACGGCGGCAGCCTATATAAATGCGCCCAGGAGTCTGACAGCGATTAGACAGCACTACCAGATAAAGAAGCATTCAGCCATGTCCGGACGAGGAAAGGGAGGAAAAGTGAAGGGGAAGTCCAAGTCCCGCTCCAGCAGGGCCGGTCTTCAGTTTCCGGTCGGTCGTATCCACCGTCTGCTCCGCAAGGGGAACTATGCCGAGCGTGTTGGTGCCGGTGCCCCAGTCTACTTGGCCGCCGTCATGGAGTACCTGGCCGCGGAAGTCCTCGAGTTGGCCGGTAACGCTGCCAGGGACAACAAGAAGACGAGAATCATCCCTCGTCACTTGCAGTTGGCCATCCGCAACGACGAGGAGTTGAATAAGCTCCTGTCGGGCGTTACCATCGCTCAGGGAGGTGTCCTTCCGAACATCCAGGCGGTGCTCCTGCCCAAGAAGACTGAGAAGAAGGCATAAGCATCACGCTGTGCGCATAAAAGGTCCTTTTCAGGACCAGAACATACTAGAGAGATGTACGCGATAAATGTCATGTGAAAAAAATAATAATAACAATAAACGTAATAAGCATAGCGAATGAAACGTGGAGCTATAATTGGGCTAAGGTAAACGATGGGAAATAAAGCGTATAAAAAGTGAAAGCGTTTGTGCTGAAATGCAACGAAGAATGATTGAAGGTGACACTGCTTCGTTTACAATGTATTTCATAGTCTGTCATAAAATTTCACCTGCAATCTGCCGCTTAACTACGTTATTTCTTGTTAACATGTATGGTTGCAACGGCGCGATACACATTGTCGCCAGTCCGTTGCCACGTGCTTATTCATGTACGGTTGCAACGGCGCGATATACATTGTCGCCAGTCCGTTGCCACGTGCTTATTCCGATTCGCTGACAATGTCTTTAACGTCGGTAAAGGCTCATACAATTTCAACTCTATTATCACCGCCATTTTTCCTGTGCGCTCGAACAGGTCTTACTTTACTATTTATCGCCGTCACATACGCTATAGCGAATAATTTTTCGTTCCGTTATGGCAAAGGATTAGCTCCATCTCTGAACATTGTATTGGTCCTTAGAAGGACCTTTTTTATCGACGTACGCCGGGTGTCGGATGGCGATCCCGTCGCGTCGTGTCTAACCGCCAAACCCGTAGAGAGTGCGGCCCTGTCTCTTGAGTGCGTACACGACGTCCATGGCTGTGACGGTCTTCCTCTTGGCGTGTTCGGTGTAGGTGACGGCGTCACGAATAACGTTCTCAAGGAACACCTTGAGCACACCGCGCGTCTCCTCGTAGATGAGTCCGGAGATACGCTTCACTCCACCTCGGCGGGCGAGACGGCGGATGGCCGGCTTGGTGATGCCCTGGATGTTATCGCGGAGAACTTTGCGATGACGTTTGGCTCCTCCCTTTCCCAGGCCTTTTCCTCCCTTGCCGCGTCCAGTCATCTCTGTAGTCTGCTCGTAGTAAGGGCTGCTGTCTGATGACCTGAAATGCACCTTCGCCGGTATTTATAAACGTCGCCGCCGCGGCGATGACGTACCCGACCTCTCCACCAATCAGCGTCGCCCGTACTATCTGGCGCCATTCTCGGAAGTGCTTAAAAGACGGCGTTGACCCGGCTTTTTACAGATCGCAGAAATGGCACGTACGAAGCAGACAGCCCGCAAGTCCACCGGAGGAAAGGCCCCGAGGAAGCAGCTGGCCACCAAGGCCGCTCGCAAGAGCGCGCCGGCGACGGGAGGCGTCAAGAAGCCCCACAGGTACCGCCCCGGTACCGTGGCCCTTCGTGAGATCAGGAGATACCAGAAGAGCACGGAGCTCCTCATCCGCAAGCTGCCCTTCCAGCGCCTGGTGCGTGAGATCGCCCAGGACTTCAAGACCGATCTTCGGTTCCAGAGCTCCGCCGTCATGGCTCTCCAGGAGGCCAGCGAGGCTTACCTAGTGGGTCTCTTTGAGGACACCAACCTCTGCGCCATCCACGCTAAGCGTGTGACCATCATGCCCAAGGACATCCAGCTGGCCCGCCGTATCCGCGGAGAGCGAGCTTAGAAAGCTACTTTCGGCCGAAAAACAAAGGTCCTTTTCAGGACCAGTACATACTTAAAAGTTTGAATTTAGCACGATCGCACAATAATTAACGACGATGTAAATCCATTGGAATGATGGACGACATGAAATTTCCTTTGCGCATGGCAAGTGCGTTTGCACGGCTACGCATGAAATGAGATGAAATAAAAGTTCGTGCGATGCTTACCTGACGCGCTTAACGAAAAGAAAACAATACTCCGTGACGTGTTGTTCATTTTACACGTTCTATGAATGTTATTCTTAATTTTTTTTTTCGTCCGTCCATGTCGCATCATCAATTTTAAATAGGACCGTTGTTTTTGCATGGCATTAATCATGATAAATGTTAACTTTGGGCGTGCTCAGTGGCGTGGGCATTGAGTGGCAAGCATCTTTGGAAGACATGATGGTCCTAAAAAGGACCGAGATTGGACGCTGTCTGCTGTCCTAGGTGCGCCGGTGGCGAAGCAGTGATGGTTCACTTCTTTTTCTGGGCGGCGGAAGGTTTCTTGGCGGCGGGCTTGGCCTTGGTGGGCGTCTTCTTGGGCTTGGGGGTCTTGGGTTTGGTGGCCGCCTTTTTCGCCTTCGACGGGGACTTTGCCGCCTTGGCGGCGGGTTTCCCAGCCGCCGGCTTCTTCTTTGGCTTGTCCGCCGCCTTCTTCGCCTTCTTGGCTGGTGGCGCGGACTTGCTTCGCTCCTTGGGCGCGGACCTCTTGGTGCCACTGGACGCCTTCTCGGAGGACTTCTTGGCTCCGACCGCTTTCGGTTTCTTTACTCCCGTCTTCTTGACGACCTTTTTCGCCTTGGTCGTCCCGCTGGCTGCCGCGGGTGCGGCCTTCTTGCTGTGGCTCAGCTTGAAGGAACCTGAGGCGCCCTTTCCCTTGGTCTGGACGAGAGTTCCGGCGGTGACGGCCGCCTTGAGGTACTTCTTGATGAAAGGCGAGAGCCTCTCGGCGTCCACTTTGTAGCTGGCTGCGATGTACTTCTTGATGGCTTGAAGGGAAGAGCCACCGCGCTCCTTGAGGCCCTTGACTGCGTTGTTAACCATCTCGGAAGTGGGCGGGTGCGACGGCTTTGCGCGAGCCTTCTTGGCTGCTCCGCCCTTGCTGGCCTTCTTGGAAGCCGCGGAGGTTCCTGAAGAAGGCAGGGGTTTTACTGCGACGGTGCCCGAAGGCTGGGCTGCCGGTGGTGCGGCTGCCGCTGCTCCAGATGCTGCGTCTGCCATGTTATCGGCTGCTGCGTGATGATAGAAAGAGAAAATTACCAAGACATGGATTTCATACGAAAGTCCACCTTGCTATCGTACCATTTCGGAGCAAAATACGATCTCTTCCTCTCGCCTCCGGTGCGCTTCTCGGATTGTTTGTACTCCACTCCTCCTCCGACTTTCGCGTTTCGGAGAGTGTCGGGGGCGCGTAACGAGGGCGCCTTGCGCCGCGGCGCCCGTCAGGGTTCCACCCTGTCGGCCGTGGCGGCGCCAGGCGTTTGGCGAGCCCAGTTCGTGTGCAGCGGGTCGTCAAAATACGGGTTGTCGTCCTGTCGAAGGCGTACCCGGGAATAAACGTTGCACACGTTTCTACCGGGGTCGATTCCTCGAGATCCGAGGTAACGTACGTTCGAGGCCATCCTTCACCTGGTATTGGACGCGCTCGCGACCCGGTGGGCCGCGCGCCGGCCGCGGAAAGCGGCCCCGAGAAGACGGTCCCTTCGGACGCCTTCCCCCTGACTCGGCGCCTGTCAAACCTTCCTCCTGTTCCTCCCCGGTGCCTGTCCCGTAAGCGGACGTTTATGCATTTTTCGACGACTCGGGGGCGTCGCGACGCACCCACCTCCCGCGCCCGTGGGAAAGGATTATCGAGTCGCAAATGGAGACGGAGTCACCCGTTAAGCGCACGCCTTACGACGCGTCCGCGTGGGCTTCGAAATGGTTGCATGGGGTGGCCGAAGGGGAAAAAGAAATGAACTGTACGCACGCGAATGGGACGTCAAAGTTCACGTACAACAAAGTCGAGGATGGCGCCGAATTATGCTTTAGCCCCGTGAGCGGGCGGGAAAAACAATGTAGTAGCCGAGGGCGCGCAGTGGCGACCCGGCCGTGACGAGTTTGCTCCGTCTCCAACGGCTTCGGACGTCGGTACCTCGTTGCGGGATGATGAATTTGTAGCAACCGGCATGTCATCGGAAACGAAATGATACTTCATCACGGGAAAACTCTTATTGTCGTTGAAACGGCGCCACATCCACGTTTCCGCGGATGTCTACCCTAGTTTCCTTGCACGTCTTTCGAAGAGGAGAGTCGTCTGCCGTCGACTTGTTATCGCGTACATTTCTTTTATTAACCTTCCTTATCTGTGCGATGCGTTGGATGTGCTTTTCTCCACGGTGCCGTCAAGTTACGGAATACACCCCTACGACCTTAAAAAAAAAAATCCCTCCCACACACACGCTGTATGTCACGTTAAATGACCCTGTGTGATGGGATACCTCGGGGACGTAGTCAACGTGAAAGCGACTCCTTGAAAACCAGGCTCTCGTAAGCGTACGTAATTCGTGTCGGCAATTTCGCTCGGTACACATCCCCCGCCGTACGTCTTATTCACGGAAACGGCGAAAATAGGGCGCATCGCGGGATTGTATGCGCGATCATTACGATGGGAATCGCCATAAGCAAATAGGACAGATGCGTTTAACTCAATAATATCCACATCCCTTTCGTCGTAGTTGCGGAGCTATGACGGCTTGTATTCGTGTCACAATATTTTTCAGTTGCTTCCAACCTAATTTCACATCGTTTCCACTTGTTTCCAATCGACATAATGTGTGTCAAGCATATGGATCTTGTTTTTTACCTCCATGCCGTTGGAATAATATCTTTCATTAGAGCAATGGTCGACTTTTCCTTATAACTTTCGAGGGTCGGGATAGTGATTGACGGATAAGGTAGAGTGAATAGCCCTTACCTGGAAAACATTCCTGTGAATAAATAAAAAAAACGTGGGAAAAAGCCGTCGGGGCGTGATGCGGCGTTCAATAGTGATGACAGATTATACTATCTGGCGTAGGAAAGACTTGAACACGATTTTTCCTGGGATCGTAATCAGGGATCCAGGCTGGTTTCCAGTGCTTGCGGGGTTGGGGGGACTAGGGGCGGCATTAACAGCCGGAACCGTTCATTCCTCTACGACCTCTCTTTCGTGGAACTCTATCACCGTCGACAGTTCACGGAACATCATTTCTCGGTTCTGTCTCGAAGAAGCCCCTGTGTTAATTCAATTACTCAGTATCTACTTCGTTCTGCATTACTTAATCAATACATGTGGACCCATCAAATATTTCATCCCCGTTCATTGTTGATTCCTTGAGGTTCTTAGCGATGCGGAAGCAACTTTATCGTCACGAGTAATAAAAGAACGATGATTAACAATTTTAAGCTGTCTGGTACCTAGCACATCACCATAAAAGATACGAAATAAGCATTCCAGTGAACAGGAAAACAAATAGTCGTCTTTTCCCCGGCCAATCTGGGATCATTGCAATGTGAAGCGAAAGTCAATCAGGAGTTAAGAGGATTCAATCCACTCACGATGAAGTAGACGACTGAAGGTTGCGTAGGTCTATGTGCACGTTCGTGTGTGTTAGTTTCTAGTGTTCATATGTAAATGACAGTTGTGTCAATGGGGGAACGTTATTCGAAAGTAACACTAGTTGACTCGAATTTAATCATTCTTATTACCAGTAGTTGCATTGCAAAATTTGACATTATCACGGCAGGAGGTAGGTGATGACTGTCATAAATGTTCGCTAATGGAGGACGTTTGTCATCCATTCCGAGATTTTGAAAAAAAAACTGTCTCCGTTTACATATCGCTGCGTACCCGAGATATTTTACTAATTTGGTACTCTGTGTGGATGAATTTATTAACAGATGTCATAAGGGTGATTTCAACTACACAAATTTGACAAAGTTCAATGTTAAGTATTAACGCCTCGCTGTGACTGGTATGACATTACATGATATCCCGGTGATTAAGCATCACCACAACTGCTAAGGTAATTAATCGTCATGGTGTATATCATGAGTCTTAAAATCACACGATCGTTATGAAATTTACACCGCTTCACGGCTCGTCGGCATTTTCTCCCGTCCGTAGTTAAGTTGTATGTTACTAAGTTGCCTAGGCAAGGACGTTATTCCATTCCATTCCCGGCCACTGTTACTAGATGAATCTGATTAAATATCGCTTCACGAATCACTATTGTCCTCAAAGCCGAGCGTCCTTCGGTTAACGCCACTGCGGGAAATCGGTTGTCGAATACGGTGAAGTGACGATCTCGTGTACCTAGTGTCAAAATGCGGCCGGGGTGGATTCTTCAATGGGGCTAATGCGGTAAAGATTTTCACCAAATTTGCAGAAAGTTGAAATGCTAAAAGGACGGACAGGTAGGCACATGCGGCAACCTTTTTCGTCAGAAATGCACTTGTAGGAAGAGTCGCCTTAATGAAAACGTTATGCAATCATCTCATAAATGATTATACCGGCCGCTAATTTTAAAGATTTCTCTTTCACGTCAAACTTCGACCTCTTTTCCCTAGATTTCATTTCCCTAATCCCGCAAAGAAATAAACAACATTAACGTATGTCCTTCCATCCCTTGTGTATCAACGTAATAAAATTAGCGGGTAAGTTGGGACTGGGACCATTTAACTTTTGCCTAGAGAAACATTTTCTGTTCTGTGGCGTGACAAGACAAGTAAAGATTTCTGGAAAGGTTAATTTCGTTCAAAAGAAGGGGAATGAGTCGTGTCCCGCGGAAGGGACCCCGGTTCAAAACTATAACAAGAATCGGTCATTTGGAGGCATGGTGATCAAAGAACTGGTCTACTTGTCACGTCTGTCTCGATGCATTTGTAATCAATTGCTGATAAATCGTTGCAGTATCGCAAAAAAAAAATTGCGGAAAAGGATGAAAAATCACTCAATCGACTTTAAAATACTTGGGGGATTCGTTCAGAGGAGGTTTATCAACATTGTTTCAGCGAGATGGCGATTTTCCAAGAAGGAAACCCGATGCCCATTACATAAATTGTTATTTGTGCGAATGATGCTGATTCCATATGCTGTTAACGACGATGCATTCCGTAGAAATAGTTTCTGGGAATTGATTGATTGGATAGAATTAGCACAATGGAAAATCCACGGAAGCGCTCACTGCCCGCCATTTTGTTTATTGCGACGCCTGCTCGTCACGACTTGGTGAATGTACAAGGAACGCTGTTGCCCAGCTGCGTTCTATGCTTGCGAGGTTTCCACAGAAATTTCTTCCTCGTGCGGAATGCCACGTGGGTCATTGCGACAGCCCTTTTCTGGTTAACGTAGAAACTTGGGGCGAGGACGGGTCGCATTACCTGCCTCCTCGCGTTGAACCCCCGAGGAGTTTTACGACGTAGCGGATGGGACGGGAGGTTAAGCGGAATTAGCCTTCGCGGAAAAACGGCCGCGTGGGAAGGGCATGTGGGGACCTGTCATTTACTGCCCCTGGAAGTGAAGCAGGAGCAACGTGACCACAAGCGTACCAGTTTCGGAGGGAGACGGACGCCGTGAATCCATATTATTTTTGACGGAGGGAGACATGTAAGTCAAGGCTTACGTCTGAGAAACGAGCATAGCAGGTCAGTGGTTTGAAAAGTACTGGGTGAAAGGGAAGTAATCATGGGAATATAATATTTTTTCCTTAATATCTCGACGGTCATTTTCATCAAATGCAGACGCATAGCAGTAGAAAATATATTTGAATAGGAGGTAAGAAATTCGTCCATCTTTTATTGTCATAAGTTTCTCCTTTACATTTACTCTATTTTTTCGTGAACCGCGCGCGTGCACACCAGGTAAGTAGTTGGTGAATCGGAGGAAAGCGTGGGACTCTAATTTCCCAGGTTTTTACGTTTATTTATGTACGTCCTTTGCGGCCGAGTATTGACGATTGCCCATCGCAGTCGGGTATTTGAAAACTGAAGATTATTTCATGGCCCTTAGAAGGGCCGTTAGGATGCATCAAAGCAATCCCGTCGAGGAATTTACTTTGAGCTGGTGTACTTGGTGACGGCCTTGGTCCCCTCGGAGACGGCGTGCTTGGCCAGCTCACCGGGAAGCAAGAGCCTGACGGCGGTCTGCACCTCCCGGCTGGTGATGGTGGAGCGCTTGTTGTAGTGAGCCAGGCGAGAAGCTTCGGCGGCGATTCTCTCGAAAATATCGTTGACGAAGCTGTTCATGATGCTCATGGCCTTGCTGGAGATTCCGGTGTCGGGGTGCACCTGCTTCAGCACTTTGTAGATGTAGATTGCGTAGCTCTCCTTCCTCCTGCGCTTCTTCTTCTTGTCTCCCTTGGAGATGTTCTTCTGGGCCTTGCCCGCTTTCTTCGCAGCCTTTCCGCTCGTCTTGGGTGGCATGGTGATCACGTTCGGCGAACGGGGTCGATTTCAGTATTTTCGCCGAACATCAGTCGCCTGCTTATGTACCCCTGGTCCGTTCCGTGAGCCGAATCTCCTCGACGACCAATCACGTAAAAGCATGATGTGGCGTCGCTAGGACGGCGGCAGCCTATATAAATGCGCCCAGGAGTCTGACAGCGATTAGACAGCACTACCAGATAAAGAAGCATTCAGCCATGTCCGGACGAGGAAAGGGAGGAAAAGTGAAGGGGAAGTCCAAGTCCCGCTCCAGCAGGGCCGGTCTTCAGTTTCCGGTCGGTCGTATCCACCGTCTGCTCCGCAAGGGGAACTATGCCGAGCGTGTTGGTGCCGGTGCCCCAGTCTACTTGGCCGCCGTCATGGAGTACCTGGCCGCGGAAGTCCTCGAGTTGGCCGGTAACGCTGCCAGGGACAACAAGAAGACGAGAATCATCCCTCGTCACTTGCAGTTGGCCATCCGCAACGACGAGGAGTTGAATAAGCTCCTGTCGGGCGTTACCATCGCTCAGGGAGGTGTCCTTCCGAACATCCAGGCGGTGCTCCTGCCCAAGAAGACTGAGAAGAAGGCATAAGCATCACGCTGTGCGCATAAAAGGTCCTTTTCAGGACCAGAACATACTAGAGAGATGTACGCGATAAATGTCATGTGAAAAAAATAATAATAACAATAAACGTAATAAGCATAGCGAATGAAACGTGGAGCTATAATTGGGCTAAGGTAAACGATGGGAAATAAAGCGTATAAAAAGTGAAAGCGTTTGTGCTGAAATGCAACGAAGAATGATTGAAGGTGACACTGCTTCGTTTACAATGTATTTCATAGTCTGTCATAAAATTTCACCTGCAATCTGCCGCTTAACTACGTTATTTCTTGTTAACATGTATGGTTGCAACGGCGCGATACACATTGTCGCCAGTCCGTTGCCACGTGCTTATTCATGTACGGTTGCAACGGCGCGATATACATTGTCGCCAGTCCGTTGCCACGTGCTTATTCCGATTCGCTGACAATGTCTTTAACGTCGGTAAAGGCTCATACAATTTCAACTCTATTATCACCGCCATTTTTCCTGTGCGCTCGAACAGGTCTTACTTTACTATTTATCGCCGTCACATACGCTATAGCGAATAATTTTTCGTTCCGTTATGGCAAAGGATTAGCTCCATCTCTGAACATTGTATTGGTCCTTAGAAGGACCTTTTTTATCGACGTACGCCGGGTGTCGGATGGCGATCCCGTCGCGTCGTGTCTAACCGCCAAACCCGTAGAGAGTGCGGCCCTGTCTCTTGAGTGCGTACACGACGTCCATGGCTGTGACGGTCTTCCTCTTGGCGTGTTCGGTGTAGGTGACGGCGTCACGAATAACGTTCTCAAGGAACACCTTGAGCACACCGCGCGTCTCCTCGTAGATGAGTCCGGAGATACGCTTCACTCCACCTCGGCGGGCGAGACGGCGGATGGCCGGCTTGGTGATGCCCTGGATGTTATCGCGGAGAACTTTGCGATGACGTTTGGCTCCTCCCTTTCCCAGGCCTTTTCCTCCCTTGCCGCGTCCAGTCATCTCTGTAGTCTGCTCGTAGTAAGGGCTGCTGTCTGATGACCTGAAATGCACCTTCGCCGGTATTTATAAACGTCGCCGCCGCGGCGATGACGTACCCGACCTCTCCACCAATCAGCGTCGCCCGTACTATCTGGCGCCATTCTCGGAAGTGCTTAAAAGACGGCGTTGACCCGGCTTTTTACAGATCGCAGAAATGGCACGTACGAAGCAGACAGCCCGCAAGTCCACCGGAGGAAAGGCCCCGAGGAAGCAGCTGGCCACCAAGGCCGCTCGCAAGAGCGCGCCGGCGACGGGAGGCGTCAAGAAGCCCCACAGGTACCGCCCCGGTACCGTGGCCCTTCGTGAGATCAGGAGATACCAGAAGAGCACGGAGCTCCTCATCCGCAAGCTGCCCTTCCAGCGCCTGGTGCGTGAGATCGCCCAGGACTTCAAGACCGATCTTCGGTTCCAGAGCTCCGCCGTCATGGCTCTCCAGGAGGCCAGCGAGGCTTACCTAGTGGGTCTCTTTGAGGACACCAACCTCTGCGCCATCCACGCTAAGCGTGTGACCATCATGCCCAAGGACATCCAGCTGGCCCGCCGTATCCGCGGAGAGCGAGCTTAGAAAGCTACTTTCGGCCGAAAAACAAAGGTCCTTTTCAGGACCAGTACATACTTAAAAGTTTGAATTTAGCACGATCGCACAATAATTAACGACGATGTAAATCCATTGGAATGATGGACGACATGAAATTTCCTTTGCGCATGGCAAGTGCGTTTGCACGGCTACGCATGAAATGAGATGAAATAAAAGTTCGTGCGATGCTTACCTGACGCGCTTAACGAAAAGAAAACAATACTCCGTGACGTGTTGTTCATTTTACACGTTCTATGAATGTTATTCTTAATTTTTTTTTTCGTCCGTCCATGTCGCATCATCAATTTTAAATAGGACCGTTGTTTTTGCATGGCATTAATCATGATAAATGTTAACTTTGGGCGTGCTCAGTGGCGTGGGCATTGAGTGGCAAGCATCTTTGGAAGACATGATGGTCCTAAAAAGGACCGAGATTGGACGCTGTCTGCTGTCCTAGGTGCGCCGGTGGCGAAGCAGTGATGGTTCACTTCTTTTTCTGGGCGGCGGAAGGTTTCTTGGCGGCGGGCTTGGCCTTGGTGGGCGTCTTCTTGGGCTTGGGGGTCTTGGGTTTGGTGGCCGCCTTTTTCGCCTTCGACGGGGACTTTGCCGCCTTGGCGGCGGGTTTCCCAGCCGCCGGCTTCTTCTTTGGCTTGTCCGCCGCCTTCTTCGCCTTCTTGGCTGGTGGCGCGGACTTGCTTCGCTCCTTGGGCGCGGACCTCTTGGTGCCACTGGACGCCTTCTCGGAGGACTTCTTGGCTCCGACCGCTTTCGGTTTCTTTACTCCCGTCTTCTTGACGACCTTTTTCGCCTTGGTCGTCCCGCTGGCTGCCGCGGGTGCGGCCTTCTTGCTGTGGCTCAGCTTGAAGGAACCTGAGGCGCCCTTTCCCTTGGTCTGGACGAGAGTTCCGGCGGTGACGGCCGCCTTGAGGTACTTCTTGATGAAAGGCGAGAGCCTCTCGGCGTCCACTTTGTAGCTGGCTGCGATGTACTTCTTGATGGCTTGAAGGGAAGAGCCACCGCGCTCCTTGAGGCCCTTGACTGCGTTGTTAACCATCTCGGAAGTGGGCGGGTGCGACGGCTTTGCGCGAGCCTTCTTGGCTGCTCCGCCCTTGCTGGCCTTCTTGGAAGCCGCGGAGGTTCCTGAAGAAGGCAGGGGTTTTACTGCGACGGTGCCCGAAGGCTGGGCTGCCGGTGGTGCGGCTGCCGCTGCTCCAGATGCTGCGTCTGCCATGTTATCGGCTGCTGCGTGATGATAGAAAGAGAAAATTACCAAGACATGGATTTCATACGAAAGTCCACCTTGCTATCGTACCATTTCGGAGCAAAATACGATCTCTTCCTCTCGCCTCCGGTGCGCTTCTCGGATTGTTTGTACTCCACTCCTCCTCCGACTTTCGCGTTTCGGAGAGTGTCGGGGGCGCGTAACGAGGGCGCCTTGCGCCGCGGCGCCCGTCAGGGTTCCACCCTGTCGGCCGTGGCGGCGCCAGGCGTTTGGCGAGCCCAGTTCGTGTGCAGCGGGTCGTCAAAATACGGGTTGTCGTCCTGTCGAAGGCGTACCCGGGAATAAACGTTGCACACGTTTCTACCGGGGTCGATTCCTCGAGATCCGAGGTAACGTACGTTCGAGGCCATCCTTCACCTGGTATTGGACGCGCTCGCGACCCGGTGGGCCGCGCGCCGGCCGCGGAAAGCGGCCCCGAGAAGACGGTCCCTTCGGACGCCTTCCCCCTGACTCGGCGCCTGTCAAACCTTCCTCCTGTTCCTCCCCGGTGCCTGTCCCGTAAGCGGACGTTTATGCATTTTTCGACGACTCGGGGGCGTCGCGACGCACCCACCTCCCGCGCCCGTGGGAAAGGATTATCGAGTCGCAAATGGAGACGGAGTCACCCGTTAAGCGCACGCCTTACGACGCGTCCGCGTGGGCTTCGAAATGGTTGCATGGGGTGGCCGAAGGGGAAAAAGAAATGAACTGTACGCACGCGAATGGGACGTCAAAGTTCACGTACAACAAAGTCGAGGATGGCGCCGAATTATGCTTTAGCCCCGTGAGCGGGCGGGAAAAACAATGTAGTAGCCGAGGGCGCGCAGTGGCGACCCGGCCGTGACGAGTTTGCTCCGTCTCCAACGGCTTCGGACGTCGGTACCTCGTTGCGGGATGATGAATTTGTAGCAACCGGCATGTCATCGGAAACGAAATGATACTTCATCACGGGAAAACTCTTATTGTCGTTGAAACGGCGCCACATCCACGTTTCCGCGGATGTCTACCCTAGTTTCCTTGCACGTCTTTCGAAGAGGAGAGTCGTCTGCCGTCGACTTGTTATCGCGTACATTTCTTTTATTAACCTTCCTTATCTGTGCGATGCGTTGGATGTGCTTTTCTCCACGGTGCCGTCAAGTTACGGAATACACCCCTACGACCTTAAAAAAAAAAATCCCTCCCACACACACGCTGTATGTCACGTTAAATGACCCTGTGTGATGGGATACCTCGGGGACGTAGTCAACGTGAAAGCGACTCCTTGAAAACCAGGCTCTCGTAAGCGTACGTAATTCGTGTCGGCAATTTCGCTCGGTACACATCCCCCGCCGTACGTCTTATTCACGGAAACGGCGAAAATAGGGCGCATCGCGGGATTGTATGCGCGATCATTACGATGGGAATCGCCATAAGCAAATAGGACAGATGCGTTTAACTCAATAATATCCACATCCCTTTCGTCGTAGTTGCGGAGCTATGACGGCTTGTATTCGTGTCACAATATTTTTCAGTTGCTTCCAACCTAATTTCACATCGTTTCCACTTGTTTCCAATCGACATAATGTGTGTCAAGCATATGGATCTTGTTTTTTACCTCCATGCCGTTGGAATAATATCTTTCATTAGAGCAATGGTCGACTTTTCCTTATAACTTTCGAGGGTCGGGATAGTGATTGACGGATAAGGTAGAGTGAATAGCCCTTACCTGGAAAACATTCCTGTGAATAAATAAAAAAAACGTGGGAAAAAGCCGTCGGGGCGTGATGCGGCGTTCAATAGTGATGACAGATTATACTATCTGGCGTAGGAAAGACTTGAACACGATTTTTCCTGGGATCGTAATCAGGGATCCAGGCTGGTTTCCAGTGCTTGCGGGGTTGGGGGGACTAGGGGCGGCATTAACAGCCGGAACCGTTCATTCCTCTACGACCTCTCTTTCGTGGAACTCTATCACCGTCGACAGTTCACGGAACATCATTTCTCGGTTCTGTCTCGAAGAAGCCCCTGTGTTAATTCAATTACTCAGTATCTACTTCGTTCTGCATTACTTAATCAATACATGTGGACCCATCAAATATTTCATCCCCGTTCATTGTTGATTCCTTGAGGTTCTTAGCGATGCGGAAGCAACTTTATCGTCACGAGTAATAAAAGAACGATGATTAACAATTTTAAGCTGTCTGGTACCTAGCACATCACCATAAAAGATACGAAATAAGCATTCCAGTGAACAGGAAAACAAATAGTCGTCTTTTCCCCGGCCAATCTGGGATCATTGCAATGTGAAGCGAAAGTCAATCAGGAGTTAAGAGGATTCAATCCACTCACGATGAAGTAGACGACTGAAGGTTGCGTAGGTCTATGTGCACGTTCGTGTGTGTTAGTTTCTAGTGTTCATATGTAAATGACAGTTGTGTCAATGGGGGAACGTTATTCGAAAGTAACACTAGTTGACTCGAATTTAATCATTCTTATTACCAGTAGTTGCATTGCAAAATTTGACATTATCACGGCAGGAGGTAGGTGATGACTGTCATAAATGTTCGCTAATGGAGGACGTTTGTCATCCATTCCGAGATTTTGAAAAAAAAACTGTCTCCGTTTACATATCGCTGCGTACCCGAGATATTTTACTAATTTGGTACTCTGTGTGGATGAATTTATTAACAGATGTCATAAGGGTGATTTCAACTACACAAATTTGACAAAGTTCAATGTTAAGTATTAACGCCTCGCTGTGACTGGTATGACATTACATGATATCCCGGTGATTAAGCATCACCACAACTGCTAAGGTAATTAATCGTCATGGTGTATATCATGAGTCTTAAAATCACACGATCGTTATGAAATTTACACCGCTTCACGGCTCGTCGGCATTTTCTCCCGTCCGTAGTTAAGTTGTATGTTACTAAGTTGCCTAGGCAAGGACGTTATTCCATTCCATTCCCGGCCACTGTTACTAGATGAATCTGATTAAATATCGCTTCACGAATCACTATTGTCCTCAAAGCCGAGCGTCCTTCGGTTAACGCCACTGCGGGAAATCGGTTGTCGAATACGGTGAAGTGACGATCTCGTGTACCTAGTGTCAAAATGCGGCCGGGGTGGATTCTTCAATGGGGCTAATGCGGTAAAGATTTTCACCAAATTTGCAGAAAGTTGAAATGCTAAAAGGACGGACAGGTAGGCACATGCGGCAACCTTTTTCGTCAGAAATGCACTTGTAGGAAGAGTCGCCTTAATGAAAACGTTATGCAATCATCTCATAAATGATTATACCGGCCGCTAATTTTAAAGATTTCTCTTTCACGTCAAACTTCGACCTCTTTTCCCTAGATTTCATTTCCCTAATCCCGCAAAGAAATAAACAACATTAACGTATGTCCTTCCATCCCTTGTGTATCAACGTAATAAAATTAGCGGGTAAGTTGGGACTGGGACCATTTAACTTTTGCCTAGAGAAACATTTTCTGTTCTGTGGCGTGACAAGACAAGTAAAGATTTCTGGAAAGGTTAATTTCGTTCAAAAGAAGGGGAATGAGTCGTGTCCCGCGGAAGGGACCCCGGTTCAAAACTATAACAAGAATCGGTCATTTGGAGGCATGGTGATCAAAGAACTGGTCTACTTGTCACGTCTGTCTCGATGCATTTGTAATCAATTGCTGATAAATCGTTGCAGTATCGCAAAAAAAAAATTGCGGAAAAGGATGAAAAATCACTCAATCGACTTTAAAATACTTGGGGGATTCGTTCAGAGGAGGTTTATCAACATTGTTTCAGCGAGATGGCGATTTTCCAAGAAGGAAACCCGATGCCCATTACATAAATTGTTATTTGTGCGAATGATGCTGATTCCATATGCTGTTAACGACGATGCATTCCGTAGAAATAGTTTCTGGGAATTGATTGATTGGATAGAATTAGCACAATGGAAAATCCACGGAAGCGCTCACTGCCCGCCATTTTGTTTATTGCGACGCCTGCTCGTCACGACTTGGTGAATGTACAAGGAACGCTGTTGCCCAGCTGCGTTCTATGCTTGCGAGGTTTCCACAGAAATTTCTTCCTCGTGCGGAATGCCACGTGGGTCATTGCGACAGCCCTTTTCTGGTTAACGTAGAAACTTGGGGCGAGGACGGGTCGCATTACCTGCCTCCTCGCGTTGAACCCCCGAGGAGTTTTACGACGTAGCGGATGGGACGGGAGGTTAAGCGGAATTAGCCTTCGCGGAAAAACGGCCGCGTGGGAAGGGCATGTGGGGACCTGTCATTTACTGCCCCTGGAAGTGAAGCAGGAGCAACGTGACCACAAGCGTACCAGTTTCGGAGGGAGACGGACGCCGTGAATCCATATTATTTTTGACGGAGGGAGACATGTAAGTCAAGGCTTACGTCTGAGAAACGAGCATAGCAGGTCAGTGGTTTGAAAAGTACTGGGTGAAAGGGAAGTAATCATGGGAATATAATATTTTTTCCTTAATATCTCGACGGTCATTTTCATCAAATGCAGACGCATAGCAGTAGAAAATATATTTGAATAGGAGGTAAGAAATTCGTCCATCTTTTATTGTCATAAGTTTCTCCTTTACATTTACTCTATTTTTTCGTGAACCGCGCGCGTGCACACCAGGTAAGTAGTTGGTGAATCGGAGGAAAGCGTGGGACTCTAATTTCCCAGGTTTTTACGTTTATTTATGTACGTCCTTTGCGGCCGAGTATTGACGATTGCCCATCGCAGTCGGGTATTTGAAAACTGAAGATTATTTCATGGCCCTTAGAAGGGCCGTTAGGATGCATCAAAGCAATCCCGTCGAGGAATTTACTTTGAGCTGGTGTACTTGGTGACGGCCTTGGTCCCCTCGGAGACGGCGTGCTTGGCCAGCTCACCGGGAAGCAAGAGCCTGACGGCGGTCTGCACCTCCCGGCTGGTGATGGTGGAGCGCTTGTTGTAGTGAGCCAGGCGAGAAGCTTCGGCGGCGATTCTCTCGAAAATATCGTTGACGAAGCTGTTCATGATGCTCATGGCCTTGCTGGAGATTCCGGTGTCGGGGTGCACCTGCTTCAGCACTTTGTAGATGTAGATTGCGTAGCTCTCCTTCCTCCTGCGCTTCTTCTTCTTGTCTCCCTTGGAGATGTTCTTCTGGGCCTTGCCCGCTTTCTTCGCAGCCTTTCCGCTCGTCTTGGGTGGCATGGTGATCACGTTCGGCGAACGGGGTCGATTTCAGTATTTTCGCCAGACCAGACCAGACCATTGGAAGTAATCCTATAACTACTCCTTCGGATTCACATCCTTTAGAGGCAGAGTTGGTATTTGTGTTGCGGTAATTTTTATAAGGTTAGTAGGGTGACAGGATAGTTCAGTTGTCTTGTTGTATTTCAATTACTTTTTTTTTTTTTTTTTTTTTTAGTATTAATTTTTTTTTTTTTTTTTTTTTAATTATTATTATTATTATTTTTTTTTTTTTAATATGGTTTTTTTTTTTTTTTGTTTTTTTTTTTTTTATTATTCGGTAGAGTGCATTATTTTTTTTTTTTTTTTTTTTTTTTTTTAAATTTGGTTATAAGGGTGAAGTGAGGGATACATTTCTCAGGTAGGATCAGGTGGAAGTAGGTTGGGGATATCAGGAGAGCCAGGCCCTTGTCTCGTTTTAGTCTTTTTCTGCTGAGGAGTTTCCTTCGGTGGGGGGAAATTACGATGGGGTTGGTTAAGGGTAGGGTGAAAGGTTATATTTGCCGGCAGGTTTAGGCGTCTCTTCTTTTTAGGGATGCACGTTTTAGATTTTACCAGTTGGTGTGGGTAGGGGTAAATTCCAGAAGGTAGTGACGAGGACCAAAGGTTTGCGATGAGAGGATTTTTCGATTGCTCAAGCGACTTCCTGTAACTTATTAGGGCGGCATGAATGGCCTCATTTATTGTTGGAAGGTTAAGTTCTTTGAAAACATTCGCTGTTGGAATAAACCAGCGTGCTCCTCCAAGCCGGCGAGCAATCTTGTTCTGCCAAATCTGTACTTTCTTCAACGCAAATGCAGGGGCTGTGGCCCAAATTGGAGATGCATATAGAATTTGTGGTAGCAATACTGAGTTTAGGATATTCAATTTATTAGAGAGGGAGGTTTTGGAGGTTTGAGTAAGAAGAGGATGTAAGGCAAATGCGGTAGAGCGGATTTTGGAAATTTTATGGTTGATATGAGGAACGAAGGATAATTTAGAGTCCATTACTACACCTAAAAATGTGTGGGTTGGTTTCTGTGGGAGAATTTGTTGATTTAAGGTAAGATAGGTATTGTTATATTTTGTCGGGTGTCGAGTGAAGCATACTTTGGTGCATTTAGAGGGATTTACAGATAATCTCCACTCAGCAAGCCAGGACTCGATTAGAGCAAGGTGTGCTTGCAGAGCGTCAGTGGTTTTGTAAGGCCACCAGCTCTGAGCTGCGATGGCTGTGTCATCGGCGTAGAGGAATAGGTGAGTATCAGGGTGGTTGGGAATGTCATCTATATAAATGTTGAACAGTATTGGACTTAGGACTGCACCTTGGGGTACGCCTGTGTAAATATTATGGTATCTTGATTTGTAGGAATGGTGGGAAATGGAAAAGGTGCGGTTAGATAAGAAGGATTGAATCAATTTTAGGAGGTATAACGGGATGTTCTTTTGGCTCAGCTTGTAGAGCAAACCTTCATGCCACACCTTGTCAAATGCTTGGCTAATGTCAAGGAATACCGCAGAGGTTACAAGTTTAGTATTAAAACCGGAGGTAATCAATTCCGTAAGTCGGTTAATTTGGTGAACAGTGGATGTTTTGGCTGTGAACCCAAATTGTTCGTTCCTGTATAGTGGATGAGAAAGTTGTTTGAGGCGGTTCAGAATGAGTTTCTCTAAGAGTTTACCAAGGGTGCAGGTGAGAGAGATAGGTCTGTAGCTGTCTACGTCAGATAGGTCCTTGCCTGGTTTGGGGAGAAGGATAATGTCAGAGGCCTTCCAAGCTTTTGGGAAGTACGAGGTTGCAAAACAGGAGTTTATAATGTCAGTGAGGAAGTCTATGTATGGTAATGGGAGTAATTTAACAGCTTTTGTTGGTATACAGTCAGGACCAGAGGAACATTTATTGGGAAATGATGCAATAGCATTGGAAACCTCCCTAGGGGAGCAAGTTATGGGTTCAGGTGTAGGGGAATAAAGAATGGAGGAAGAAAAGGTGATGATGTCTGTGTTTCTGGTTGGCATAGTATGAGGTGCAAAGGTATTGGTCATTCTATTGAGGAAGGCTTTTCCACGTTCCTTGTCTGTGTTTAATATACAACCATTGATTTTTAAAGGAGGTACGGTTTTTGTTGGATTTCTGAGTGTCCGGGCCATTTTCCATAACGAGTTGTCGTTTCTGGAAAGGTTGGCTATTTTCTCATTCCACTCCTGTGATCTGTGGTTTTGAAGTTCTAGTTTAACAATGTTGGATATTGCGTTGAATTGTGTTTTTAGGTGAGGTGATCTGGTCTTCTGATATAACTTTCGGAGCCTGTTTTTGTCTTTGATCAGGGAGAGAATGTGTTGGGGTAGGGCATGTGAAAGTAGAGGCTGGCTAGGAGTTTGTTTTAGAGAGCGGTCAAGGGACGTGTTTATGTTGGAGGTAAGAAACTGTATACTGGAGTCTATAGATGCGTGAGTCAAGTTTACAACAGGAGGATCTGATGGGAATGCTTCCGATATAATAGTTGAAAATTTTTTCCAGTTATGACCTTTAGCAGGCATAGGAAGGGATAATACCGGTGCAGTTTCAATGGAGTAAATGATTGGAAGATGGTCGGAACAATAATGGTGAATGACTTTAGAGGAGATAATGTAGGGGTAATTGTTTGATATAGCAATGTCTAAGATGTCTGAGGTGTCTACGTTGTTATGTTCAGAAATGTGGGTTGGTTCTGAAGGCGCGTGAATTGTGTAGTCAGAATCAGTAGCGAATTCAAGAAGGGTCGCGCCTCTAGGATTAGACTTTTTACAGCCCCAGGAGGTGTGTTTACTGTTGAGATCGCCAAAAATGATGGTAGGAAGAGGAGAGTCAAGAATGTGATGGATTGATTCTATGTCGGTTGATTTGGGTGGAATGTATAAGCTGTATATATTAATTTGTCCAAGTAAAGTGTGTAAGGATAGGCCTATGATTTCAAGTTTACTCAAGGGAGAAGGAAGGTGTGTATGTTTAAGAGAGGACTTAATTAGAATGGCAACTCCACCACCTAGTTTGTGTTTGCTGGCATTAGATGTTCGGTCTAGGCGATAAATGGAGTAACCAGGTGTGAAGAGATGATGATTTGAAGCCAGTTGCGTCTCCGATAGCGTTATGATGTCCGGTTTATGTTTAGATATTAGAAGGTGGAGTTGCTCAAGTTTATTGCGGATTCCATTGCAATTCCAGGCCAGTAACTTAAGATGGGCAATTTGGGCAACATTAACCTTATTTGCAGCCATATTGTGACAATTGCTGAGCTATGGATGTGAAAGCCTTCATGAAGACTGTGCTGCGTTCATGCGGGGGTGCTTTCGTAATTTCGGCTAAGAGCGACACGGTTTGCTGAACAAGCTGAGGCCAATCAAGGTCGGGGGAGGACTCTAAGTTTGGTATCTGGATATGGGGAATATTCCTAGTTTCTAGGCAAAGAGGCTGTGTATGTGGGTTGTTAAGAGAGGTTGTAGGTTGAAAGGGGGAGGAAAGGTAAGAGGTGGATGGTTCGGGGATGACATTCCGGTCGGTATCTTGGAATTCAGGGGGAGGGGGGATGATGAAGGTTGTAGGAATTGTGTCATTTGAGCTTAGATCAGGATATGGGGGGAGGATAACATCTACAGGCGGAGGTGGTGGACAGATGGGGGGTGTAGCTAGCAAAGCGGAGGTTGTAGAGGAAGGTATCGGTACTATTAGGTTATCGATTGAGCATGAAGCCTGTCTTTTGTCCCAGTAATTTTCAGGGGGGGGAGCGGGGTAGATTGTAGACGATTGGGTCAGAGTTGGAGCTGAGATACCCAATTTGCTAGCTTTCGCCTCCAGGAATGTGGGGCAGCCTCTGTAAGTTGCGGTATGAGCACCGCCGCAGTTACAGCAGTAGAATGGACTCGAGGGAGGTAGCGGACAATTGTTCCTAGAATGATTACCACCACATTTTCTGCATCTTAAGGGAAGGCGGCAATAATTCCTTGTATGTCCAAATCTTTGGCATTGCACACATTGCGCAGGATCAGAGGAGGGAATGAATTCAGAGATCGAAATATCTATGCCACAGTACGTTTTTAAAGCCAGGAAGTCGCTTTCTTGCGAATTATCCTCCAAGGTGACTTTGACGAAGAAGAAAGGTTTGGGATGTTCAGGGCCTGATTGCATTCGTATTATACCTTTAGTTATAAAACCATCCGATTCAAGGTCTCTGGCTATTTGGTCTAAGGGAGTTACGGGCGGGATTCCTTTGATGACGAAGGATTTCATTTTCTCGGAGGGAGTTGGATTGGTAAAATAGGGAAGTTTGTTGGTATCAAGGAAGGAACGAATTTTACGGTGATCATTTGGACATTGAGGGTGGATAAGGATGAAGGATTTATTGTAGGAGATCTTGGGTTGGTAGCTGGTGATAGTTTGGAGCTTCAGGAGGTATTGTTGGTATGCGGTGGAGGCGGCTAGGCGAATAGGCGGTAAATTTTTGGCTGGACGGTCTTCCATTGGGAGGGTGGTATCAGTACAAGGGCTGGTAGGAGCTAGGTTGGAGAATTTGCGTTTTTTAACAACTGTTATCCAGTCAGTAGAAGGAGAGGTGGGTGGGGATTCAGGACTATCCTGAGGAGTAGTTTGTAGATGCTGAGAATTAACCTGGCTATTAACTGGTGATGCGGGTGGATTCTCTTGGGTAGGCGGATCTTCGGTCACCAGCGCAGCACTGCTGTGGTCACTCGGATTGGCAGGTTGTCTCTTCGCTTTTCCTTTTTTAATGGCAGGTGGAGCAGGTTGTCGTAGTCTCTTCGCCAGTCTGGTTATTATGGTCGAAGTATGCTGAGCAATGATTGGTCGCTCAGGGGAGGCAGGACGAGATGAGAGTGAGGATTTATCGGAGTGGGAAGACAGTGAAGGCGACGGGAATTCTTGTAGTGAGGATGAGGAGGTGGAGCTTGGTGATATTGGTTCTGCTCCATCAGGAGCCAAGGGATCCGGTTTGTCGGGATCCATTGTTCTAACTGTGATTTGCTAAAACACGGTTAAAATAGAGTTTATATAGTGTCTCTATAGTGTAGCCCTAATAAGTGGACCCTCCGGTTCAACCAGACGTGCAATGGAGGTGCAAGCCCTCTGTCTGGTCTCCACGGACAAGACGACCAAAATGATAAAACGTGCGTGAGCACCACCCAGAAGTGAGAAGAGGGGACTGGTTAGCCCTCCCCACCGGGAGCCTCAGCCACGTATTGTTTACACTAGGAGAATACTTATTCGCGATGCTAAGATCAGTTTAGTCAGCATGGATGATCCCACTCGGAGACAGGAGATATGGTCCCTAAAAGGGCCGTCCGCTTCCAACAATCAGAGTAAGTCCGTTCGGTCCAGAGGTCGTTTCCAGGAGATTTGAGTTGTCCAACGGGTCCAGGTCAGTGTGCAGATCGGTGAGAAAGGTCCAGGAGTGCAATGTCAGCCAGGAGAGAAGATCCAATAATCCGGTCCGGTCGTTACGGGGGAATGCAGAGAAGTCCAAGCAGTCGTGAAGTTCTCGACGATATCCAGGAGTGCCAGCAGTATCTTCCATCAGACCCAGTCAGTATTAGTCAGTCAGTGAGTCAGTATCAGTAAGTATTTCAGTATGAGTATCCAGTCCAGTATTTCCGTATTTTCGCCGAACATCAGTCGCCTGCTTATGTACCCCTGGTCCGTTCCGTGAGCCGAATCTCCTCGACGACCAATCACGTAAAAGCATGATGTGGCGTCGCTAGGACGGCGGCAGCCTATATAAATGCGCCCAGGAGTCTGACAGCGATTAGACAGCACTACCAGATAAAGAAGCATTCAGCCATGTCCGGACGAGGAAAGGGAGGAAAAGTGAAGGGGAAGTCCAAGTCCCGCTCCAGCAGGGCCGGTCTTCAGTTTCCGGTCGGTCGTATCCACCGTCTGCTCCGCAAGGGGAACTATGCCGAGCGTGTTGGTGCCGGTGCCCCAGTCTACTTGGCCGCCGTCATGGAGTACCTGGCCGCGGAAGTCCTCGAGTTGGCCGGTAACGCTGCCAGGGACAACAAGAAGACGAGAATCATCCCTCGTCACTTGCAGTTGGCCATCCGCAACGACGAGGAGTTGAATAAGCTCCTGTCGGGCGTTACCATCGCTCAGGGAGGTGTCCTTCCGAACATCCAGGCGGTGCTCCTGCCCAAGAAGACTGAGAAGAAGGCATAAGCATCACGCTGTGCGCATAAAAGGTCCTTTTCAGGACCAGAACATACTAGAGAGATGTACGCGATAAATGTCATGTGAAAAAAATAATAATAACAATAAACGTAATAAGCATAGCGAATGAAACGTGGAGCTATAATTGGGCTAAGGTAAACGATGGGAAATAAAGCGTATAAAAAGTGAAAGCGTTTGTGCTGAAATGCAACGAAGAATGATTGAAGGTGACACTGCTTCGTTTACAATGTATTTCATAGTCTGTCATAAAATTTCACCTGCAATCTGCCGCTTAACTACGTTATTTCTTGTTAACATGTATGGTTGCAACGGCGCGATACACATTGTCGCCAGTCCGTTGCCACGTGCTTATTCATGTACGGTTGCAACGGCGCGATATACATTGTCGCCAGTCCGTTGCCACGTGCTTATTCCGATTCGCTGACAATGTCTTTAACGTCGGTAAAGGCTCATACAATTTCAACTCTATTATCACCGCCATTTTTCCTGTGCGCTCGAACAGGTCTTACTTTACTATTTATCGCCGTCACATACGCTATAGCGAATAATTTTTCGTTCCGTTATGGCAAAGGATTAGCTCCATCTCTGAACATTGTATTGGTCCTTAGAAGGACCTTTTTTATCGACGTACGCCGGGTGTCGGATGGCGATCCCGTCGCGTCGTGTCTAACCGCCAAACCCGTAGAGAGTGCGGCCCTGTCTCTTGAGTGCGTACACGACGTCCATGGCTGTGACGGTCTTCCTCTTGGCGTGTTCGGTGTAGGTGACGGCGTCACGAATAACGTTCTCAAGGAACACCTTGAGCACACCGCGCGTCTCCTCGTAGATGAGTCCGGAGATACGCTTCACTCCACCTCGGCGGGCGAGACGGCGGATGGCCGGCTTGGTGATGCCCTGGATGTTATCGCGGAGAACTTTGCGATGACGTTTGGCTCCTCCCTTTCCCAGGCCTTTTCCTCCCTTGCCGCGTCCAGTCATCTCTGTAGTCTGCTCGTAGTAAGGGCTGCTGTCTGATGACCTGAAATGCACCTTCGCCGGTATTTATAAACGTCGCCGCCGCGGCGATGACGTACCCGACCTCTCCACCAATCAGCGTCGCCCGTACTATCTGGCGCCATTCTCGGAAGTGCTTAAAAGACGGCGTTGACCCGGCTTTTTACAGATCGCAGAAATGGCACGTACGAAGCAGACAGCCCGCAAGTCCACCGGAGGAAAGGCCCCGAGGAAGCAGCTGGCCACCAAGGCCGCTCGCAAGAGCGCGCCGGCGACGGGAGGCGTCAAGAAGCCCCACAGGTACCGCCCCGGTACCGTGGCCCTTCGTGAGATCAGGAGATACCAGAAGAGCACGGAGCTCCTCATCCGCAAGCTGCCCTTCCAGCGCCTGGTGCGTGAGATCGCCCAGGACTTCAAGACCGATCTTCGGTTCCAGAGCTCCGCCGTCATGGCTCTCCAGGAGGCCAGCGAGGCTTACCTAGTGGGTCTCTTTGAGGACACCAACCTCTGCGCCATCCACGCTAAGCGTGTGACCATCATGCCCAAGGACATCCAGCTGGCCCGCCGTATCCGCGGAGAGCGAGCTTAGAAAGCTACTTTCGGCCGAAAAACAAAGGTCCTTTTCAGGACCAGTACATACTTAAAAGTTTGAATTTAGCACGATCGCACAATAATTAACGACGATGTAAATCCATTGGAATGATGGACGACATGAAATTTCCTTTGCGCATGGCAAGTGCGTTTGCACGGCTACGCATGAAATGAGATGAAATAAAAGTTCGTGCGATGCTTACCTGACGCGCTTAACGAAAAGAAAACAATACTCCGTGACGTGTTGTTCATTTTACACGTTCTATGAATGTTATTCTTAATTTTTTTTTTCGTCCGTCCATGTCGCATCATCAATTTTAAATAGGACCGTTGTTTTTGCATGGCATTAATCATGATAAATGTTAACTTTGGGCGTGCTCAGTGGCGTGGGCATTGAGTGGCAAGCATCTTTGGAAGACATGATGGTCCTAAAAAGGACCGAGATTGGACGCTGTCTGCTGTCCTAGGTGCGCCGGTGGCGAAGCAGTGATGGTTCACTTCTTTTTCTGGGCGGCGGAAGGTTTCTTGGCGGCGGGCTTGGCCTTGGTGGGCGTCTTCTTGGGCTTGGGGGTCTTGGGTTTGGTGGCCGCCTTTTTCGCCTTCGACGGGGACTTTGCCGCCTTGGCGGCGGGTTTCCCAGCCGCCGGCTTCTTCTTTGGCTTGTCCGCCGCCTTCTTCGCCTTCTTGGCTGGTGGCGCGGACTTGCTTCGCTCCTTGGGCGCGGACCTCTTGGTGCCACTGGACGCCTTCTCGGAGGACTTCTTGGCTCCGACCGCTTTCGGTTTCTTTACTCCCGTCTTCTTGACGACCTTTTTCGCCTTGGTCGTCCCGCTGGCTGCCGCGGGTGCGGCCTTCTTGCTGTGGCTCAGCTTGAAGGAACCTGAGGCGCCCTTTCCCTTGGTCTGGACGAGAGTTCCGGCGGTGACGGCCGCCTTGAGGTACTTCTTGATGAAAGGCGAGAGCCTCTCGGCGTCCACTTTGTAGCTGGCTGCGATGTACTTCTTGATGGCTTGAAGGGAAGAGCCACCGCGCTCCTTGAGGCCCTTGACTGCGTTGTTAACCATCTCGGAAGTGGGCGGGTGCGACGGCTTTGCGCGAGCCTTCTTGGCTGCTCCGCCCTTGCTGGCCTTCTTGGAAGCCGCGGAGGTTCCTGAAGAAGGCAGGGGTTTTACTGCGACGGTGCCCGAAGGCTGGGCTGCCGGTGGTGCGGCTGCCGCTGCTCCAGATGCTGCGTCTGCCATGTTATCGGCTGCTGCGTGATGATAGAAAGAGAAAATTACCAAGACATGGATTTCATACGAAAGTCCACCTTGCTATCGTACCATTTCGGAGCAAAATACGATCTCTTCCTCTCGCCTCCGGTGCGCTTCTCGGATTGTTTGTACTCCACTCCTCCTCCGACTTTCGCGTTTCGGAGAGTGTCGGGGGCGCGTAACGAGGGCGCCTTGCGCCGCGGCGCCCGTCAGGGTTCCACCCTGTCGGCCGTGGCGGCGCCAGGCGTTTGGCGAGCCCAGTTCGTGTGCAGCGGGTCGTCAAAATACGGGTTGTCGTCCTGTCGAAGGCGTACCCGGGAATAAACGTTGCACACGTTTCTACCGGGGTCGATTCCTCGAGATCCGAGGTAACGTACGTTCGAGGCCATCCTTCACCTGGTATTGGACGCGCTCGCGACCCGGTGGGCCGCGCGCCGGCCGCGGAAAGCGGCCCCGAGAAGACGGTCCCTTCGGACGCCTTCCCCCTGACTCGGCGCCTGTCAAACCTTCCTCCTGTTCCTCCCCGGTGCCTGTCCCGTAAGCGGACGTTTATGCATTTTTCGACGACTCGGGGGCGTCGCGACGCACCCACCTCCCGCGCCCGTGGGAAAGGATTATCGAGTCGCAAATGGAGACGGAGTCACCCGTTAAGCGCACGCCTTACGACGCGTCCGCGTGGGCTTCGAAATGGTTGCATGGGGTGGCCGAAGGGGAAAAAGAAATGAACTGTACGCACGCGAATGGGACGTCAAAGTTCACGTACAACAAAGTCGAGGATGGCGCCGAATTATGCTTTAGCCCCGTGAGCGGGCGGGAAAAACAATGTAGTAGCCGAGGGCGCGCAGTGGCGACCCGGCCGTGACGAGTTTGCTCCGTCTCCAACGGCTTCGGACGTCGGTACCTCGTTGCGGGATGATGAATTTGTAGCAACCGGCATGTCATCGGAAACGAAATGATACTTCATCACGGGAAAACTCTTATTGTCGTTGAAACGGCGCCACATCCACGTTTCCGCGGATGTCTACCCTAGTTTCCTTGCACGTCTTTCGAAGAGGAGAGTCGTCTGCCGTCGACTTGTTATCGCGTACATTTCTTTTATTAACCTTCCTTATCTGTGCGATGCGTTGGATGTGCTTTTCTCCACGGTGCCGTCAAGTTACGGAATACACCCCTACGACCTTAAAAAAAAAAATCCCTCCCACACACACGCTGTATGTCACGTTAAATGACCCTGTGTGATGGGATACCTCGGGGACGTAGTCAACGTGAAAGCGACTCCTTGAAAACCAGGCTCTCGTAAGCGTACGTAATTCGTGTCGGCAATTTCGCTCGGTACACATCCCCCGCCGTACGTCTTATTCACGGAAACGGCGAAAATAGGGCGCATCGCGGGATTGTATGCGCGATCATTACGATGGGAATCGCCATAAGCAAATAGGACAGATGCGTTTAACTCAATAATATCCACATCCCTTTCGTCGTAGTTGCGGAGCTATGACGGCTTGTATTCGTGTCACAATATTTTTCAGTTGCTTCCAACCTAATTTCACATCGTTTCCACTTGTTTCCAATCGACATAATGTGTGTCAAGCATATGGATCTTGTTTTTTACCTCCATGCCGTTGGAATAATATCTTTCATTAGAGCAATGGTCGACTTTTCCTTATAACTTTCGAGGGTCGGGATAGTGATTGACGGATAAGGTAGAGTGAATAGCCCTTACCTGGAAAACATTCCTGTGAATAAATAAAAAAAACGTGGGAAAAAGCCGTCGGGGCGTGATGCGGCGTTCAATAGTGATGACAGATTATACTATCTGGCGTAGGAAAGACTTGAACACGATTTTTCCTGGGATCGTAATCAGGGATCCAGGCTGGTTTCCAGTGCTTGCGGGGTTGGGGGGACTAGGGGCGGCATTAACAGCCGGAACCGTTCATTCCTCTACGACCTCTCTTTCGTGGAACTCTATCACCGTCGACAGTTCACGGAACATCATTTCTCGGTTCTGTCTCGAAGAAGCCCCTGTGTTAATTCAATTACTCAGTATCTACTTCGTTCTGCATTACTTAATCAATACATGTGGACCCATCAAATATTTCATCCCCGTTCATTGTTGATTCCTTGAGGTTCTTAGCGATGCGGAAGCAACTTTATCGTCACGAGTAATAAAAGAACGATGATTAACAATTTTAAGCTGTCTGGTACCTAGCACATCACCATAAAAGATACGAAATAAGCATTCCAGTGAACAGGAAAACAAATAGTCGTCTTTTCCCCGGCCAATCTGGGATCATTGCAATGTGAAGCGAAAGTCAATCAGGAGTTAAGAGGATTCAATCCACTCACGATGAAGTAGACGACTGAAGGTTGCGTAGGTCTATGTGCACGTTCGTGTGTGTTAGTTTCTAGTGTTCATATGTAAATGACAGTTGTGTCAATGGGGGAACGTTATTCGAAAGTAACACTAGTTGACTCGAATTTAATCATTCTTATTACCAGTAGTTGCATTGCAAAATTTGACATTATCACGGCAGGAGGTAGGTGATGACTGTCATAAATGTTCGCTAATGGAGGACGTTTGTCATCCATTCCGAGATTTTGAAAAAAAAACTGTCTCCGTTTACATATCGCTGCGTACCCGAGATATTTTACTAATTTGGTACTCTGTGTGGATGAATTTATTAACAGATGTCATAAGGGTGATTTCAACTACACAAATTTGACAAAGTTCAATGTTAAGTATTAACGCCTCGCTGTGACTGGTATGACATTACATGATATCCCGGTGATTAAGCATCACCACAACTGCTAAGGTAATTAATCGTCATGGTGTATATCATGAGTCTTAAAATCACACGATCGTTATGAAATTTACACCGCTTCACGGCTCGTCGGCATTTTCTCCCGTCCGTAGTTAAGTTGTATGTTACTAAGTTGCCTAGGCAAGGACGTTATTCCATTCCATTCCCGGCCACTGTTACTAGATGAATCTGATTAAATATCGCTTCACGAATCACTATTGTCCTCAAAGCCGAGCGTCCTTCGGTTAACGCCACTGCGGGAAATCGGTTGTCGAATACGGTGAAGTGACGATCTCGTGTACCTAGTGTCAAAATGCGGCCGGGGTGGATTCTTCAATGGGGCTAATGCGGTAAAGATTTTCACCAAATTTGCAGAAAGTTGAAATGCTAAAAGGACGGACAGGTAGGCACATGCGGCAACCTTTTTCGTCAGAAATGCACTTGTAGGAAGAGTCGCCTTAATGAAAACGTTATGCAATCATCTCATAAATGATTATACCGGCCGCTAATTTTAAAGATTTCTCTTTCACGTCAAACTTCGACCTCTTTTCCCTAGATTTCATTTCCCTAATCCCGCAAAGAAATAAACAACATTAACGTATGTCCTTCCATCCCTTGTGTATCAACGTAATAAAATTAGCGGGTAAGTTGGGACTGGGACCATTTAACTTTTGCCTAGAGAAACATTTTCTGTTCTGTGGCGTGACAAGACAAGTAAAGATTTCTGGAAAGGTTAATTTCGTTCAAAAGAAGGGGAATGAGTCGTGTCCCGCGGAAGGGACCCCGGTTCAAAACTATAACAAGAATCGGTCATTTGGAGGCATGGTGATCAAAGAACTGGTCTACTTGTCACGTCTGTCTCGATGCATTTGTAATCAATTGCTGATAAATCGTTGCAGTATCGCAAAAAAAAAATTGCGGAAAAGGATGAAAAATCACTCAATCGACTTTAAAATACTTGGGGGATTCGTTCAGAGGAGGTTTATCAACATTGTTTCAGCGAGATGGCGATTTTCCAAGAAGGAAACCCGATGCCCATTACATAAATTGTTATTTGTGCGAATGATGCTGATTCCATATGCTGTTAACGACGATGCATTCCGTAGAAATAGTTTCTGGGAATTGATTGATTGGATAGAATTAGCACAATGGAAAATCCACGGAAGCGCTCACTGCCCGCCATTTTGTTTATTGCGACGCCTGCTCGTCACGACTTGGTGAATGTACAAGGAACGCTGTTGCCCAGCTGCGTTCTATGCTTGCGAGGTTTCCACAGAAATTTCTTCCTCGTGCGGAATGCCACGTGGGTCATTGCGACAGCCCTTTTCTGGTTAACGTAGAAACTTGGGGCGAGGACGGGTCGCATTACCTGCCTCCTCGCGTTGAACCCCCGAGGAGTTTTACGACGTAGCGGATGGGACGGGAGGTTAAGCGGAATTAGCCTTCGCGGAAAAACGGCCGCGTGGGAAGGGCATGTGGGGACCTGTCATTTACTGCCCCTGGAAGTGAAGCAGGAGCAACGTGACCACAAGCGTACCAGTTTCGGAGGGAGACGGACGCCGTGAATCCATATTATTTTTGACGGAGGGAGACATGTAAGTCAAGGCTTACGTCTGAGAAACGAGCATAGCAGGTCAGTGGTTTGAAAAGTACTGGGTGAAAGGGAAGTAATCATGGGAATATAATATTTTTTCCTTAATATCTCGACGGTCATTTTCATCAAATGCAGACGCATAGCAGTAGAAAATATATTTGAATAGGAGGTAAGAAATTCGTCCATCTTTTATTGTCATAAGTTTCTCCTTTACATTTACTCTATTTTTTCGTGAACCGCGCGCGTGCACACCAGGTAAGTAGTTGGTGAATCGGAGGAAAGCGTGGGACTCTAATTTCCCAGGTTTTTACGTTTATTTATGTACGTCCTTTGCGGCCGAGTATTGACGATTGCCCATCGCAGTCGGGTATTTGAAAACTGAAGATTATTTCATGGCCCTTAGAAGGGCCGTTAGGATGCATCAAAGCAATCCCGTCGAGGAATTTACTTTGAGCTGGTGTACTTGGTGACGGCCTTGGTCCCCTCGGAGACGGCGTGCTTGGCCAGCTCACCGGGAAGCAAGAGCCTGACGGCGGTCTGCACCTCCCGGCTGGTGATGGTGGAGCGCTTGTTGTAGTGAGCCAGGCGAGAAGCTTCGGCGGCGATTCTCTCGAAAATATCGTTGACGAAGCTGTTCATGATGCTCATGGCCTTGCTGGAGATTCCGGTGTCGGGGTGCACCTGCTTCAGCACTTTGTAGATGTAGATTGCGTAGCTCTCCTTCCTCCTGCGCTTCTTCTTCTTGTCTCCCTTGGAGATGTTCTTCTGGGCCTTGCCCGCTTTCTTCGCAGCCTTTCCGCTCGTCTTGGGTGGCATGGTGATCACGTTCGGCGAACGGGGTCGATTTCAGTATTTTCGCCAGGACCAGGACCAGGAATGAGTAGTGAACCTGTAGTACTCCTTCGGAACTTTGTTCCACTGGAGCCATGGAGTGCTTTTATGAGGTGATAGTTGAAGGAGCATTTTATTTATTAGCTTATTAGTTTTTTTTTTTTTTTTTTTAATTGATATATAATTTTTTTTTAAATGTTTTTATATTCTTTTTGTTTTTTTTTTAATACATATTTTATTATTTGATTTTGATTTTTTTTTTTATTATAATGCTTTTATTATTTTTTTTTTTTTTTTTTTTTTTTTTTTTTTTTTTTTTTTTTTTTTTTTTTTAATCAAGGAAGATGTGGAGGAAGAGAGAGTTGGTTAGGGAAGGCGGATAAGGATATGCTGCGGGAGGGGCTGGTGAATATCTGCTTGTTGTTTATCAGGTAGGATCGGGTGGAATGAGGTGAGGGAGGTTAGGAGAGCCTGGACCGGTTCGCTTTTTTTTTGTTGTTTGCAAATTCCTTGTTAGGTTATTTCTTTTAGGGAAGGGGATAAATTTTTTATTAAGAGTGGGATGGAGAAGGGTGGTTTGCGGAAACTTGGGTGCCTTTCTTTTCGGGGTTTTTTTAGGAAGCGGCTTAAGGAGTTGATGAGCGTATTTAATTTTGCCAGTTGGGAGGGATGAGGACCATAGGGAAGATATGAGGGGGTTTTTAGAGCTGGAGATGGACCTGCTATAACTATGTAGTGCTTTTTGGATAAGCTCATTGACCGATTGAATGTTTAGCTCTTTATGAATGAGGGTATTTGGAATATACCAAGGGGCTCCTGCAATGTGTCTTGACAACTTGTTTAGCCATACCTCGATCTTGCCAATCGCTCCTTTAGGTGCTGTGGCCCATACGGGGGACGCGTAAAGGACTAGGGGGAGTAGTATGGAATGGAGGATAGCAAGTTTAGAGTTTAGGGAGGTTTTGGAAGATCTGGAGAGAAGGGGGTGAAGAGCGTAGGATGCTGAGCGGAGTTTGGCTAGTTTGGAAGTGACATGAGAGGAGAAGGATAATTTTTCATCTAAGGTGACGCCGAGGAAGGTTGCACATGTTCTTTGGGGGATGATGCGGAGATTGAGGGTGAGGTACGTATGGGTGATCTTAAGAGGGTTGCGTGAGAAGCAGAGTTTAGCGCATTTGTCAGGATTGACGTTAAGCTTCCACTCTTCGAGCCAGTCTCCTATCAAGTGCAGGTGGTCTTGCAGGGCGTCGTCTGTCTTAGACGGCCACCAACTTTGTGCAGCAATGGTTGTGTCATCCGCATATAGGAACATGTGTGTTAGAGGGTGAGAGGGTAGGTCGTCAATAAACATGTTGAAGAGAACTGGGCTTAGGACCGCCCCCTGGGGGACGCCTGTCAGCTGTGGTTGGGATTGGGATTTGTAGGTGTTGTGCAGGATAGAAAAGGAGCGATTGTTGAGAAAGGATTGTACGATTTTAATAAGGTAGAGGGGAATGTCTTTCTTGGCAAGCTTAAGTAAGAGACCTTCGTGCCAGACCTTGTCGAAGGCCTGACTGATGTCCAGGAAAACCGCAGTTGTAACCATTTTGCTGTTGAAGCCGGATTGGATAAGCTCGGTGAGGCGATTAATCTGGTGTACTGTTGAGGTGTTGGGCGCAAAGCCAAATTGCTCTTGCCTGAATAGAGGGAAAGGGAGAGATTGCAGGCGGCTAAGAATGACTTTTTCGAATAATTTGCTGAGGGCACATGTGAGTGAAATAGGACGGTAGCTCGAGATTTCAGAGAGGGGTTTGGCAGGTTTGGGGAGCATTATTACATTACTTTTCTTCCATAAAAGCGGGAAGTAGGAGGAGGCCAGGCACGCGTTAAATATGTCCGTTATGAATGAGATGCAGGGGAGTGGCAGTAATTTAAGGGCTTTAGTTGGGATATTGTCTGGGCCTGAGGAGCACTTGTTTGGTAGTTTAGAGATGAGGAGGCTGATTTCTTTAACAGTGCAAGTCAGAGGTTCAGGGGAAGGGATGAGTTTGGCAGCATTTGCATAGTCAGTTGCTTCGGAGTTAGATGAGGTTGCAGGCGGAGAGGAGAAGGCGTCTGACATGCGCTTGAGGAAGGCCTCTCCTCTTTCGGAGTCAGTGGTAAGTCTGGTGTTGTTTACTATTAGAGGTGGAGTTTTTTTAGTTGTGTTCCTGAGGGACCTTGCCATTTTCCAGAGTGAATTGTCATTTCGGTTGAGAGTGGCTATCTTGCAGTTCCACTGTGAGTTTCTGTGTTTCTGTATTTCAAATTTGACCGCTGTGTGTAGAGTGTTGTATTGTGCTTTGATGTGGGGAGATCGTGTTTTTTGGTAAAGTTTCCTGAGTCTATTTTTGTCGGTAATAAGTGATCTGATGTAAGTAGGTAAGGCCGCAGAAAGAAGGGGATGAAGGACGGGGTTATTGAGGGAGTTGTCTAGAGCTGAGTTAATATCTTCTGTCAGAATTTCAATGCAGTGGTCAATAGACGATTGGTTAATTAATAGAGAGGGTGGGGGAGCTATAAATTTTTCAGCAATCTTTTTTTCAAATTTACGCCAGTTGTGGGTTCTGGGGGATATGGGGAGAGAGGCTATTGATGCAGTTTCAATTGAGTATATAACTGGCAGATGGTCAGAGGAGTAGTGATGTATGACTGTGGCTGGGATGTGGAATGGGTAGTTGTTGGATACTGCTATGTCGAGGATATCGGATGTGTCTGTGCCCTGATGTTCGGATATGTGAGTGTGTTCGTTTGGGGCATGGATGGAGATGTCTAGGTCTTGCGAGAGCTTGAGAAGCGCTCTGCCTTTTTCGTTGGTAGTGCGACAGCCCCAACTGGTGTGTTTGCTGTTTAAGTCACCTATAAGTATGGTTGGGATGGTTCTCTGAAGTAGGTCTTTCAGGTTGGAGATGACTGCTTGTTTAGGGGGTATGTAGAGACTGTAAATGTTGAGAAGGCCTATATGTGTGTGGAGGGATATGCCGACGTGTTCGAGTTTGGGTGAAGTTAGTGGGAGTTGAGTGTGATTAAGGCTGGATCTAATGCTAATCGAAACGCCACCCATCGGGTTGGTGTTGTTTGTGTTGTCGCGGTCAAGTCTGTATGTAGTGTAGCCAGGGATGTGAATGTTGTGTTTCTGAGTGAGCTTGGTTTCGGAGAGTGTGATGATGTCCGGAGTATGTTTTTCTATGAGCAAGTGCAAGTTGATGAGATTAGAGCGGGCTCCATTACAGTTCCAGGCAAGGACAGAAAGGTGATAAATTTTACACGTTTTGGGGGCAGCCATTGTTCATTATGAAAGAGGTAAGGGAGGATAGCAAGGACAATAGTAAGACGGGCTTAATGGGGGTCGGTGCACTATTGACTTGAGACGTAAATGAGGTGAACCTCTGAATAAGTGCTGGCCAGTCGGGGATGGGGGAGGCTAGGTCCGAGTGAAAATTATGCTGGGCGAATGAATTGCTGATAACAGGCTGCAATGGCATAGGGAAGGATATGAGTTGAGAAGTAGGTGGGGAGTCATCAATACAGGTGACGGGAGTTCCCGACGGAGGGTTAGGAGAAGCATTTTGGAAGAGAGGGGGAGGGGGAATGACGGGTGTCGAGAGTATACTAGGGTCAAAGGGAGCAAGTGGAGGAGGGGGGAGCAGTGAAATATCAAGGGGAGGTGGGGGGCAGATAGTTGGGGTGATTGGGTAAGTAGTTGAGGGCGGAGGGGGAATAGGTATGTCATTGAGGCTGGGAAAGTCGCTTCGCAGGAAGAGTGAGTTTGATAATGCGGGTTTGACAGCTGCCCTCTTGTCCCAGAAGTTTTCCGGAGGCGGGGCGGGGGGGAGCATAGGAGCTAAGGAGGATTCAGGAAGGGGTTGGCCTAACTTCCGGGCTTTCGCAGTTAAAAATGCGGGACATCCACGGTAAGTTGCGGCGTGTGGCCCACCACAGTTGCAGCAGTAACTAGGGCTATCTATGGGGAGAGGGCATTTGGATTTAAGGTGGTTCTGACCACATTTTCTACAGCGTACAGGAAGGCGACAGTAATTCCTTGTATGGCCAAACCTCTGGCATTGTACACACTGGGCAGGGTCCGTGGATGGTATGAACTCCTCAATTTTTATGTCAATACCACAGTACGATTTTAGTTCCAGCAGGTCACTCTCACGGGAAGGGTCTTCTAGGGATACTTTGAGGTGGGTGAAGGAAGTGGAAGTGGATTGTAGGCCTGATTGGATTTTCAGTATTCCCCTAAGAGTAAAGCCGGCTTCGTCCAGGTCTTTAGCGACCTGTTCAGATGGGGTAATCGGCGGGATTCCTTTGATTATGAAGGCACGCCTTCTTTCCGCTGGGGTTGGATTAGTAAAATAGGGAAGGTTGTTGGAATCAAGGAATTTGCGAATTTTCCGGTGGTCGTTAGGGCATTTGGGAAGGATATGAATATAGGAGTTACTGTACGAAATTTTGGGTTGGTAATTGGTCAAGCGGGAGAGTTGGAGGATATATTTTTGGTATGATTGCGAAGCAGATAGACGGATAGGAGGGAGGTTGTTGGTAGGGCGGGATTCAATAGGTAAGGTAGAGTTGTTAGGAATTGTTGGGATGGGTAGGGAAGAGAACTTGTTTTTCTTGGAAACTGTGGTCCAGCCTTCTTCACCTGCTGCGGCCAAGGGTTCAGTATCAGCAGTCAAGATCACGGCAGCAGCAGCTGTGTCATTGCTGGTATGTTGCTTTACAGGAACGTTGGATGATCGAGCGGCTTTATCCAGACGTGTGGGGTTGTCGTCGGGCCGTACCTCCAAAGGGCAGTCAAGTTTCACCACCGCAGAGTCGTCCTTTGTAGGCAGAGGTTTGACAGCTTCAGGGTTGAGAGAATCAGAAGAGGGGATCATCGCCTTACGAAGGGTTTTAGTCGTTTTCTTCTGTTTGCTTGTAGTATTGTTCTCTGGTTCTGCCTGGTGCAGCCTTTTAGCCAGCCTGGTGACTATTTGGGGAGTGGGGTGCAGATCAGTTTCGGGCTGAGGAAGGGATGCCGGCGTAGAGTCTTCATCAGTCGGAGGGGATTGGAAGGAGTGTGGTGAGTCAGGAGGAGAGGCTGAGGAAAAGGTGGATATTGATGAGGGAGAATCCGGGTTATCCGGGTCGTTATTTCCCATGCTGATCCCGGGGAGTGTGATTGCCGGGCAGGGAGATGGGTATTATATCTTGGTTTAACAATGATCTTGGGTTCGGAGACCTAACGTACAGCCCTAAGAAGTGGACCCTCCGGTTTGACAAGGCGTGCAGTGGAGGTGCAAGCCCTCTGCCAAGTCTCCCCGGACAAGACGACCAAAATGTGGTGTAGTGAGCGAGCACCACCCGGAGGTGAGAAGAGGGGACTAGTTAGCCCTCCCCACCGGGTGCCTCAGTCACTTAGTGCTATTACCAGTAGTACTTAAACTGCGGTGTAGACAATGAATTGCATGGTCCTAAAAAGGGCCGGAAAAACCACGTGGGTGGTATCGATAGTGGTGGTCCTTAAAAGGTCCGTCCAGCTGCAAAACGGAGAGAGGTCCAGTGAGGTGCGGAGTTCAGTGCCAGGAGAGAAGAGGTGTCCAGGAGGTCAAGGTCAGTGTGCAAAGCGTCTAGAGGAGTCCAGGAGAAAGCAGGGTCAACCAGGAGAGAAGTCCAAAATCCGGTCCGGTCAGTATATTGAAGTATGTATCAGGAATACAGCAGGATTATGCGCCGCTCCGATCCACTTCTAGTGAGGTTTCCTCCTTCTCAGCCTCTCTTCTTCCAGCAGCAGAGTAAGTATCAGTCAGTATCCAGTATCAGTATTTCTGCCCTGCAGTATTTTCCAGTATTTTCGCCGAACATCAGTCGCCTGCTTATGTACCCCTGGTCCGTTCCGTGAGCCGAATCTCCTCGACGACCAATCACGTAAAAGCATGATGTGGCGTCGCTAGGACGGCGGCAGCCTATATAAATGCGCCCAGGAGTCTGACAGCGATTAGACAGCACTACCAGATAAAGAAGCATTCAGCCATGTCCGGACGAGGAAAGGGAGGAAAAGTGAAGGGGAAGTCCAAGTCCCGCTCCAGCAGGGCCGGTCTTCAGTTTCCGGTCGGTCGTATCCACCGTCTGCTCCGCAAGGGGAACTATGCCGAGCGTGTTGGTGCCGGTGCCCCAGTCTACTTGGCCGCCGTCATGGAGTACCTGGCCGCGGAAGTCCTCGAGTTGGCCGGTAACGCTGCCAGGGACAACAAGAAGACGAGAATCATCCCTCGTCACTTGCAGTTGGCCATCCGCAACGACGAGGAGTTGAATAAGCTCCTGTCGGGCGTTACCATCGCTCAGGGAGGTGTCCTTCCGAACATCCAGGCGGTGCTCCTGCCCAAGAAGACTGAGAAGAAGGCATAAGCATCACGCTGTGCGCATAAAAGGTCCTTTTCAGGACCAGAACATACTAGAGAGATGTACGCGATAAATGTCATGTGAAAAAAATAATAATAACAATAAACGTAATAAGCATAGCGAATGAAACGTGGAGCTATAATTGGGCTAAGGTAAACGATGGGAAATAAAGCGTATAAAAAGTGAAAGCGTTTGTGCTGAAATGCAACGAAGAATGATTGAAGGTGACACTGCTTCGTTTACAATGTATTTCATAGTCTGTCATAAAATTTCACCTGCAATCTGCCGCTTAACTACGTTATTTCTTGTTAACATGTATGGTTGCAACGGCGCGATACACATTGTCGCCAGTCCGTTGCCACGTGCTTATTCATGTACGGTTGCAACGGCGCGATATACATTGTCGCCAGTCCGTTGCCACGTGCTTATTCCGATTCGCTGACAATGTCTTTAACGTCGGTAAAGGCTCATACAATTTCAACTCTATTATCACCGCCATTTTTCCTGTGCGCTCGAACAGGTCTTACTTTACTATTTATCGCCGTCACATACGCTATAGCGAATAATTTTTCGTTCCGTTATGGCAAAGGATTAGCTCCATCTCTGAACATTGTATTGGTCCTTAGAAGGACCTTTTTTATCGACGTACGCCGGGTGTCGGATGGCGATCCCGTCGCGTCGTGTCTAACCGCCAAACCCGTAGAGAGTGCGGCCCTGTCTCTTGAGTGCGTACACGACGTCCATGGCTGTGACGGTCTTCCTCTTGGCGTGTTCGGTGTAGGTGACGGCGTCACGAATAACGTTCTCAAGGAACACCTTGAGCACACCGCGCGTCTCCTCGTAGATGAGTCCGGAGATACGCTTCACTCCACCTCGGCGGGCGAGACGGCGGATGGCCGGCTTGGTGATGCCCTGGATGTTATCGCGGAGAACTTTGCGATGACGTTTGGCTCCTCCCTTTCCCAGGCCTTTTCCTCCCTTGCCGCGTCCAGTCATCTCTGTAGTCTGCTCGTAGTAAGGGCTGCTGTCTGATGACCTGAAATGCACCTTCGCCGGTATTTATAAACGTCGCCGCCGCGGCGATGACGTACCCGACCTCTCCACCAATCAGCGTCGCCCGTACTATCTGGCGCCATTCTCGGAAGTGCTTAAAAGACGGCGTTGACCCGGCTTTTTACAGATCGCAGAAATGGCACGTACGAAGCAGACAGCCCGCAAGTCCACCGGAGGAAAGGCCCCGAGGAAGCAGCTGGCCACCAAGGCCGCTCGCAAGAGCGCGCCGGCGACGGGAGGCGTCAAGAAGCCCCACAGGTACCGCCCCGGTACCGTGGCCCTTCGTGAGATCAGGAGATACCAGAAGAGCACGGAGCTCCTCATCCGCAAGCTGCCCTTCCAGCGCCTGGTGCGTGAGATCGCCCAGGACTTCAAGACCGATCTTCGGTTCCAGAGCTCCGCCGTCATGGCTCTCCAGGAGGCCAGCGAGGCTTACCTAGTGGGTCTCTTTGAGGACACCAACCTCTGCGCCATCCACGCTAAGCGTGTGACCATCATGCCCAAGGACATCCAGCTGGCCCGCCGTATCCGCGGAGAGCGAGCTTAGAAAGCTACTTTCGGCCGAAAAACAAAGGTCCTTTTCAGGACCAGTACATACTTAAAAGTTTGAATTTAGCACGATCGCACAATAATTAACGACGATGTAAATCCATTGGAATGATGGACGACATGAAATTTCCTTTGCGCATGGCAAGTGCGTTTGCACGGCTACGCATGAAATGAGATGAAATAAAAGTTCGTGCGATGCTTACCTGACGCGCTTAACGAAAAGAAAACAATACTCCGTGACGTGTTGTTCATTTTACACGTTCTATGAATGTTATTCTTAATTTTTTTTTTCGTCCGTCCATGTCGCATCATCAATTTTAAATAGGACCGTTGTTTTTGCATGGCATTAATCATGATAAATGTTAACTTTGGGCGTGCTCAGTGGCGTGGGCATTGAGTGGCAAGCATCTTTGGAAGACATGATGGTCCTAAAAAGGACCGAGATTGGACGCTGTCTGCTGTCCTAGGTGCGCCGGTGGCGAAGCAGTGATGGTTCACTTCTTTTTCTGGGCGGCGGAAGGTTTCTTGGCGGCGGGCTTGGCCTTGGTGGGCGTCTTCTTGGGCTTGGGGGTCTTGGGTTTGGTGGCCGCCTTTTTCGCCTTCGACGGGGACTTTGCCGCCTTGGCGGCGGGTTTCCCAGCCGCCGGCTTCTTCTTTGGCTTGTCCGCCGCCTTCTTCGCCTTCTTGGCTGGTGGCGCGGACTTGCTTCGCTCCTTGGGCGCGGACCTCTTGGTGCCACTGGACGCCTTCTCGGAGGACTTCTTGGCTCCGACCGCTTTCGGTTTCTTTACTCCCGTCTTCTTGACGACCTTTTTCGCCTTGGTCGTCCCGCTGGCTGCCGCGGGTGCGGCCTTCTTGCTGTGGCTCAGCTTGAAGGAACCTGAGGCGCCCTTTCCCTTGGTCTGGACGAGAGTTCCGGCGGTGACGGCCGCCTTGAGGTACTTCTTGATGAAAGGCGAGAGCCTCTCGGCGTCCACTTTGTAGCTGGCTGCGATGTACTTCTTGATGGCTTGAAGGGAAGAGCCACCGCGCTCCTTGAGGCCCTTGACTGCGTTGTTAACCATCTCGGAAGTGGGCGGGTGCGACGGCTTTGCGCGAGCCTTCTTGGCTGCTCCGCCCTTGCTGGCCTTCTTGGAAGCCGCGGAGGTTCCTGAAGAAGGCAGGGGTTTTACTGCGACGGTGCCCGAAGGCTGGGCTGCCGGTGGTGCGGCTGCCGCTGCTCCAGATGCTGCGTCTGCCATGTTATCGGCTGCTGCGTGATGATAGAAAGAGAAAATTACCAAGACATGGATTTCATACGAAAGTCCACCTTGCTATCGTACCATTTCGGAGCAAAATACGATCTCTTCCTCTCGCCTCCGGTGCGCTTCTCGGATTGTTTGTACTCCACTCCTCCTCCGACTTTCGCGTTTCGGAGAGTGTCGGGGGCGCGTAACGAGGGCGCCTTGCGCCGCGGCGCCCGTCAGGGTTCCACCCTGTCGGCCGTGGCGGCGCCAGGCGTTTGGCGAGCCCAGTTCGTGTGCAGCGGGTCGTCAAAATACGGGTTGTCGTCCTGTCGAAGGCGTACCCGGGAATAAACGTTGCACACGTTTCTACCGGGGTCGATTCCTCGAGATCCGAGGTAACGTACGTTCGAGGCCATCCTTCACCTGGTATTGGACGCGCTCGCGACCCGGTGGGCCGCGCGCCGGCCGCGGAAAGCGGCCCCGAGAAGACGGTCCCTTCGGACGCCTTCCCCCTGACTCGGCGCCTGTCAAACCTTCCTCCTGTTCCTCCCCGGTGCCTGTCCCGTAAGCGGACGTTTATGCATTTTTCGACGACTCGGGGGCGTCGCGACGCACCCACCTCCCGCGCCCGTGGGAAAGGATTATCGAGTCGCAAATGGAGACGGAGTCACCCGTTAAGCGCACGCCTTACGACGCGTCCGCGTGGGCTTCGAAATGGTTGCATGGGGTGGCCGAAGGGGAAAAAGAAATGAACTGTACGCACGCGAATGGGACGTCAAAGTTCACGTACAACAAAGTCGAGGATGGCGCCGAATTATGCTTTAGCCCCGTGAGCGGGCGGGAAAAACAATGTAGTAGCCGAGGGCGCGCAGTGGCGACCCGGCCGTGACGAGTTTGCTCCGTCTCCAACGGCTTCGGACGTCGGTACCTCGTTGCGGGATGATGAATTTGTAGCAACCGGCATGTCATCGGAAACGAAATGATACTTCATCACGGGAAAACTCTTATTGTCGTTGAAACGGCGCCACATCCACGTTTCCGCGGATGTCTACCCTAGTTTCCTTGCACGTCTTTCGAAGAGGAGAGTCGTCTGCCGTCGACTTGTTATCGCGTACATTTCTTTTATTAACCTTCCTTATCTGTGCGATGCGTTGGATGTGCTTTTCTCCACGGTGCCGTCAAGTTACGGAATACACCCCTACGACCTTAAAAAAAAAAATCCCTCCCACACACACGCTGTATGTCACGTTAAATGACCCTGTGTGATGGGATACCTCGGGGACGTAGTCAACGTGAAAGCGACTCCTTGAAAACCAGGCTCTCGTAAGCGTACGTAATTCGTGTCGGCAATTTCGCTCGGTACACATCCCCCGCCGTACGTCTTATTCACGGAAACGGCGAAAATAGGGCGCATCGCGGGATTGTATGCGCGATCATTACGATGGGAATCGCCATAAGCAAATAGGACAGATGCGTTTAACTCAATAATATCCACATCCCTTTCGTCGTAGTTGCGGAGCTATGACGGCTTGTATTCGTGTCACAATATTTTTCAGTTGCTTCCAACCTAATTTCACATCGTTTCCACTTGTTTCCAATCGACATAATGTGTGTCAAGCATATGGATCTTGTTTTTTACCTCCATGCCGTTGGAATAATATCTTTCATTAGAGCAATGGTCGACTTTTCCTTATAACTTTCGAGGGTCGGGATAGTGATTGACGGATAAGGTAGAGTGAATAGCCCTTACCTGGAAAACATTCCTGTGAATAAATAAAAAAAACGTGGGAAAAAGCCGTCGGGGCGTGATGCGGCGTTCAATAGTGATGACAGATTATACTATCTGGCGTAGGAAAGACTTGAACACGATTTTTCCTGGGATCGTAATCAGGGATCCAGGCTGGTTTCCAGTGCTTGCGGGGTTGGGGGGACTAGGGGCGGCATTAACAGCCGGAACCGTTCATTCCTCTACGACCTCTCTTTCGTGGAACTCTATCACCGTCGACAGTTCACGGAACATCATTTCTCGGTTCTGTCTCGAAGAAGCCCCTGTGTTAATTCAATTACTCAGTATCTACTTCGTTCTGCATTACTTAATCAATACATGTGGACCCATCAAATATTTCATCCCCGTTCATTGTTGATTCCTTGAGGTTCTTAGCGATGCGGAAGCAACTTTATCGTCACGAGTAATAAAAGAACGATGATTAACAATTTTAAGCTGTCTGGTACCTAGCACATCACCATAAAAGATACGAAATAAGCATTCCAGTGAACAGGAAAACAAATAGTCGTCTTTTCCCCGGCCAATCTGGGATCATTGCAATGTGAAGCGAAAGTCAATCAGGAGTTAAGAGGATTCAATCCACTCACGATGAAGTAGACGACTGAAGGTTGCGTAGGTCTATGTGCACGTTCGTGTGTGTTAGTTTCTAGTGTTCATATGTAAATGACAGTTGTGTCAATGGGGGAACGTTATTCGAAAGTAACACTAGTTGACTCGAATTTAATCATTCTTATTACCAGTAGTTGCATTGCAAAATTTGACATTATCACGGCAGGAGGTAGGTGATGACTGTCATAAATGTTCGCTAATGGAGGACGTTTGTCATCCATTCCGAGATTTTGAAAAAAAAACTGTCTCCGTTTACATATCGCTGCGTACCCGAGATATTTTACTAATTTGGTACTCTGTGTGGATGAATTTATTAACAGATGTCATAAGGGTGATTTCAACTACACAAATTTGACAAAGTTCAATGTTAAGTATTAACGCCTCGCTGTGACTGGTATGACATTACATGATATCCCGGTGATTAAGCATCACCACAACTGCTAAGGTAATTAATCGTCATGGTGTATATCATGAGTCTTAAAATCACACGATCGTTATGAAATTTACACCGCTTCACGGCTCGTCGGCATTTTCTCCCGTCCGTAGTTAAGTTGTATGTTACTAAGTTGCCTAGGCAAGGACGTTATTCCATTCCATTCCCGGCCACTGTTACTAGATGAATCTGATTAAATATCGCTTCACGAATCACTATTGTCCTCAAAGCCGAGCGTCCTTCGGTTAACGCCACTGCGGGAAATCGGTTGTCGAATACGGTGAAGTGACGATCTCGTGTACCTAGTGTCAAAATGCGGCCGGGGTGGATTCTTCAATGGGGCTAATGCGGTAAAGATTTTCACCAAATTTGCAGAAAGTTGAAATGCTAAAAGGACGGACAGGTAGGCACATGCGGCAACCTTTTTCGTCAGAAATGCACTTGTAGGAAGAGTCGCCTTAATGAAAACGTTATGCAATCATCTCATAAATGATTATACCGGCCGCTAATTTTAAAGATTTCTCTTTCACGTCAAACTTCGACCTCTTTTCCCTAGATTTCATTTCCCTAATCCCGCAAAGAAATAAACAACATTAACGTATGTCCTTCCATCCCTTGTGTATCAACGTAATAAAATTAGCGGGTAAGTTGGGACTGGGACCATTTAACTTTTGCCTAGAGAAACATTTTCTGTTCTGTGGCGTGACAAGACAAGTAAAGATTTCTGGAAAGGTTAATTTCGTTCAAAAGAAGGGGAATGAGTCGTGTCCCGCGGAAGGGACCCCGGTTCAAAACTATAACAAGAATCGGTCATTTGGAGGCATGGTGATCAAAGAACTGGTCTACTTGTCACGTCTGTCTCGATGCATTTGTAATCAATTGCTGATAAATCGTTGCAGTATCGCAAAAAAAAAATTGCGGAAAAGGATGAAAAATCACTCAATCGACTTTAAAATACTTGGGGGATTCGTTCAGAGGAGGTTTATCAACATTGTTTCAGCGAGATGGCGATTTTCCAAGAAGGAAACCCGATGCCCATTACATAAATTGTTATTTGTGCGAATGATGCTGATTCCATATGCTGTTAACGACGATGCATTCCGTAGAAATAGTTTCTGGGAATTGATTGATTGGATAGAATTAGCACAATGGAAAATCCACGGAAGCGCTCACTGCCCGCCATTTTGTTTATTGCGACGCCTGCTCGTCACGACTTGGTGAATGTACAAGGAACGCTGTTGCCCAGCTGCGTTCTATGCTTGCGAGGTTTCCACAGAAATTTCTTCCTCGTGCGGAATGCCACGTGGGTCATTGCGACAGCCCTTTTCTGGTTAACGTAGAAACTTGGGGCGAGGACGGGTCGCATTACCTGCCTCCTCGCGTTGAACCCCCGAGGAGTTTTACGACGTAGCGGATGGGACGGGAGGTTAAGCGGAATTAGCCTTCGCGGAAAAACGGCCGCGTGGGAAGGGCATGTGGGGACCTGTCATTTACTGCCCCTGGAAGTGAAGCAGGAGCAACGTGACCACAAGCGTACCAGTTTCGGAGGGAGACGGACGCCGTGAATCCATATTATTTTTGACGGAGGGAGACATGTAAGTCAAGGCTTACGTCTGAGAAACGAGCATAGCAGGTCAGTGGTTTGAAAAGTACTGGGTGAAAGGGAAGTAATCATGGAATATAATATTTTTTCCTTAATATCTCGACGGTCATTTTCATCAAATGCAGACGCATAGCAGTAGAAAATATATTTGAATAGGAGGTAAGAAATTCGTCCATCTTTTATTGTCATAAGTTTCTCCTTTACATTTACTCTATTTTTTCGTGAACCGCGCGCGTGCACACCAGGTAAGTAGTTGGTGAATCGGAGGAAAGCGTGGGACTCTAATTTCCCAGGTTTTTACGTTTATTTATGTACGTCCTTTGCGGCCGAGTATTGACGATTGCCCATCGCAGTCGGGTATTTGAAAACTGAAGATTATTTCATGGCCCTTAGAAGGGCCGTTAGGATGCATCAAAGCAATCCCGTCGAGGAATTTACTTTGAGCTGGTGTACTTGGTGACGGCCTTGGTCCCCTCGGAGACGGCGTGCTTGGCCAGCTCACCGGGAAGCAAGAGCCTGACGGCGGTCTGCACCTCCCGGCTGGTGATGGTGGAGCGCTTGTTGTAGTGAGCCAGGCGAGAAGCTTCGGCGGCGATTCTCTCGAAAATATCGTTGACGAAGCTGTTCATGATGCTCATGGCCTTGCTGGAGATTCCGGTGTCGGGGTGCACCTGCTTCAGCACTTTGTAGATGTAGATTGCGTAGCTCTCCTTCCTCCTGCGCTTCTTCTTCTTGTCTCCCTTGGAGATGTTCTTCTGGGCCTTGCCCGCTTTCTTCGCAGCCTTTCCGCTCGTCTTGGGTGGCATGGTGATCACGTTCGGCGAACGGGGTCGATTTCAGTATTTTCGCCGAACATCAGTCGCCTGCTTATGTACCCCTGGTCCGTTCCGTGAGCCGAATCTCCTCGACGACCAATCACGTAAAAGCATGAGTGGCGTCGCTAGGACGGCGGCAGCCTATATAAATGCGCCCAGGAGTCTGACAGCGATTAGACAGCACTACCAGATAAAGAAGCATTCAGCCATGTCCGGACGAGGAAAGGGAGGAAAAGTGAAGGGGAAGTCCAAGTCCCGCTCCAGCAGGGCCGGTCTTCAGTTTCCGGTCGGTCGTATCCACCGTCTGCTCCGCAAGGGGAACTATGCCGAGCGTGTTGGTGCCGGTGCCCCAGTCTACTTGGCCGCCGTCATGGAGTACCTGGCCGCGGAAGTCCTCGAGTTGGCCGGTAACGCTGCCAGGGACAACAAGAAGACGAGAATCATCCCTCGTCACTTGCAGTTGGCCATCCGCAACGACGAGGAGTTGAATAAGCTCCTGTCGGGCGTTACCATCGCTCAGGGAGGTGTCCTTCCGAACATCCAGGCGGTGCTCCTGCCCAAGAAGACTGAGAAGAAGGCATAAGCATCACGCTGTGCGCATAAAAGGTCCTTTTCAGGACCAGAACATACTAGAGAGATGTACGCGATAAATGTCATGTGAAAAAAATAATAATAACAATAAACGTAATAAGCATAGCGAATGAAACGTGGAGCTATAATTGGGCTAAGGTAAACGATGGGAAATAAAGCGTATAAAAAGTGAAAGCGTTTGTGCTGAAATGCAACGAAGAATGATTGAAGGTGACACTGCTTCGTTTACAATGTATTTCATAGTCTGTCATAAAATTTCACCTGCAATCTGCCGCTTAACTACGTTATTTCTTGTTAACATGTATGGTTGCAACGGCGCGATACACATTGTCGCCAGTCCGTTGCCACGTGCTTATTCATGTACGGTTGCAACGGCGCGATATACATTGTCGCCAGTCCGTTGCCACGTGCTTATTCCGATTCGCTGACAATGTCTTTAACGTCGGTAAAGGCTCATACAATTTCAACTCTATTATCACCGCCATTTTTCCTGTGCGCTCGAACAGGTCTTACTTTACTATTTATCGCCGTCACATACGCTATAGCGAATAATTTTTCGTTCCGTTATGGCAAAGGATTAGCTCCATCTCTGAACATTGTATTGGTCCTTAGAAGGACCTTTTTTATCGACGTACGCCGGGTGTCGGATGGCGATCCCGTCGCGTCGTGTCTAACCGCCAAACCCGTAGAGAGTGCGGCCCTGTCTCTTGAGTGCGTACACGACGTCCATGGCTGTGACGGTCTTCCTCTTGGCGTGTTCGGTGTAGGTGACGGCGTCACGAATAACGTTCTCAAGGAACACCTTGAGCACACCGCGCGTCTCCTCGTAGATGAGTCCGGAGATACGCTTCACTCCACCTCGGCGGGCGAGACGGCGGATGGCCGGCTTGGTGATGCCCTGGATGTTATCGCGGAGAACTTTGCGATGACGTTTGGCTCCTCCCTTTCCCAGGCCTTTTCCTCCCTTGCCGCGTCCAGTCATCTCTGTAGTCTGCTCGTAGTAAGGGCTGCTGTCTGATGACCTGAAATGCACCTTCGCCGGTATTTATAAACGTCGCCGCCGCGGCGATGACGTACCCGACCTCTCCACCAATCAGCGTCGCCCGTACTATCTGGCGCCATTCTCGGAAGTGCTTAAAAGACGGCGTTGACCCGGCTTTTTACAGATCGCAGAAATGGCACGTACGAAGCAGACAGCCCGCAAGTCCACCGGAGGAAAGGCCCCGAGGAAGCAGCTGGCCACCAAGGCCGCTCGCAAGAGCGCGCCGGCGACGGGAGGCGTCAAGAAGCCCCACAGGTACCGCCCCGGTACCGTGGCCCTTCGTGAGATCAGGAGATACCAGAAGAGCACGGAGCTCCTCATCCGCAAGCTGCCCTTCCAGCGCCTGGTGCGTGAGATCGCCCAGGACTTCAAGACCGATCTTCGGTTCCAGAGCTCCGCCGTCATGGCTCTCCAGGAGGCCAGCGAGGCTTACCTAGTGGGTCTCTTTGAGGACACCAACCTCTGCGCCATCCACGCTAAGCGTGTGACCATCATGCCCAAGGACATCCAGCTGGCCCGCCGTATCCGCGGAGAGCGAGCTTAGAAAGCTACTTTCGGCCGAAAAACAAAGGTCCTTTTCAGGACCAGTACATACTTAAAAGTTTGAATTTAGCACGATCGCACAATAATTAACGACGATGTAAATCCATTGGAATGATGGACGACATGAAATTTCCTTTGCGCATGGCAAGTGCGTTTGCACGGCTACGCATGAAATGAGATGAAATAAAAGTTCGTGCGATGCTTACCTGACGCGCTTAACGAAAAGAAAACAATACTCCGTGACGTGTTGTTCATTTTACACGTTCTATGAATGTTATTCTTAATTTTTTTTTTCGTCCGTCCATGTCGCATCATCAATTTTAAATAGGACCGTTGTTTTTGCATGGCATTAATCATGATAAATGTTAACTTTGGGCGTGCTCAGTGGCGTGGGCATTGAGTGGCAAGCATCTTTGGAAGACATGATGGTCCTAAAAAGGACCGAGATTGGACGCTGTCTGCTGTCCTAGGTGCGCCGGTGGCGAAGCAGTGATGGTTCACTTCTTTTTCTGGGCGGCGGAAGGTTTCTTGGCGGCGGGCTTGGCCTTGGTGGGCGTCTTCTTGGGCTTGGGGGTCTTGGGTTTGGTGGCCGCCTTTTTCGCCTTCGACGGGGACTTTGCCGCCTTGGCGGCGGGTTTCCCAGCCGCCGGCTTCTTCTTTGGCTTGTCCGCCGCCTTCTTCGCCTTCTTGGCTGGTGGCGCGGACTTGCTTCGCTCCTTGGGCGCGGACCTCTTGGTGCCACTGGACGCCTTCTCGGAGGACTTCTTGGCTCCGACCGCTTTCGGTTTCTTTACTCCCGTCTTCTTGACGACCTTTTTCGCCTTGGTCGTCCCGCTGGCTGCCGCGGGTGCGGCCTTCTTGCTGTGGCTCAGCTTGAAGGAACCTGAGGCGCCCTTTCCCTTGGTCTGGACGAGAGTTCCGGCGGTGACGGCCGCCTTGAGGTACTTCTTGATGAAAGGCGAGAGCCTCTCGGCGTCCACTTTGTAGCTGGCTGCGATGTACTTCTTGATGGCTTGAAGGGAAGAGCCACCGCGCTCCTTGAGGCCCTTGACTGCGTTGTTAACCATCTCGGAAGTGGGCGGGTGCGACGGCTTTGCGCGAGCCTTCTTGGCTGCTCCGCCCTTGCTGGCCTTCTTGGAAGCCGCGGAGGTTCCTGAAGAAGGCAGGGGTTTTACTGCGACGGTGCCCGAAGGCTGGGCTGCCGGTGGTGCGGCTGCCGCTGCTCCAGATGCTGCGTCTGCCATGTTATCGGCTGCTGCGTGATGATAGAAAGAGAAAATTACCAACCACGATGTTTCACCGGCTTTCTCGATGCCGGCTCCTTCCGCTGCCCAGCATTTCTGCTCTTCAGCGGTGATGCACTCGGCGAAACGCCCGGAATCCTAAGGGACTCCGTCAATATCGAACCTTTTCAAAGCATAAATGCTCGAAAAGGCCGAAAGGATGAAGTTCCCGAAGGACCCCGTCACTGTCGTACCATTTCGGAGCATGTGGCTCCGAAATGGCCGTTGGACTTTCTGCGTTTCGCCGGCGGCTGGTCTTCCTCGTTGCCGGTGCCCGCGCATGGACGTGGATGCTTATCCCACGGGAGAACCACAGCATCAGTGATGCTGCGGATTTCCCCGTGGGATGATGATGCCGCTCGATCCCGGAACATGGCCGTCCGCTCACGAAGGACAGCATCCAGTGGTGGTAATTTTCCGATTTCATAAAGCGCCTCGTTCCCTGGTTTCCAACCAAGGCGCAGCGTCGCCCGCAGACTCTTCCTGTCCGCGGTGCACAGGATTCTCTCCGCCTTCTTGCCCATAACGCCGCACCACGCAGGCGCCGCGTACGTGAGGTTAGGGCGAAGCACCGCCGCGAAAAGTTGAAGCCGCCGGCGGAGAGGAAGGCACGGATGTCCAAGTATGGGCGCGAGGAGATGCCGCCGAGATGCCGCAATCCCGGATGTCCGCTTGGCGTGGTTCACCATGTTGAGGCGCTTGTCGAGAAGTACGCCCAGGTAGAGAACGGATCTCTTCCAAGGAACTTCCGTGAGTCCGACGAGAATTTCGCCGGGCTCCTTCGGTCCCTTGGAAAAGACGATCGCCTGGGTTTTCTTCTCGTTGACGCCGAATCGCCAAAGGGAAAACCACGCCGTGAGAGCGTCGACCGCCCGCTGCAGGTATCGCGCTGCCAGATGTTGCCGAGAAGAACGTGCCAAGATCGCTGAATCGTCGGCGTATGTTGCGACGAGGACGTTGGTTCCGAAGTCACCGGGGATGTCCGAAGAGTAGATATTGAAGAGGAGCGGCGAGAGCAGACTTCCCTGCGGAACGCCCGCTCGTATGCTCCTCTTCTCGGAGAGCGCGTCGCCCCAGCTGACCCGGAACGTCCTGCCGCGAAGCCATGATGCAGCGATGTTCGTCCACCAGCGAGGAAACCCGAAGCAATCAAGCTTCCACAGCAAGCCGTCATGCCACACCCGATCGAACGCCTTGCTGATGTCAAAGAAGGCGCCGACGGTGGAGTGCCGTCGGTTGAAACCTTCCGTGACGTAATTCAGCAGGCGCGCGATCTGATGAGTCGTGGAATGTTCGCTGCGGAAGCCGAATTGGTGCTCAGGTAGGATGTTCAGCTCCTCGGTGATGGCGATCAGGTGACGAAGAAGGACCCGCTCGAACAGTTTTCCCAGGCCGTCGAGCAAAGAGATTGGGCGATAATTCGCCGGCGAAGGTGATTTCCCTTCCTTAGGAATGCACACAACACGCGCCTCTTTCCACCGGGATGGGAAATACCCGATGGCGAGACACGCATTGAATATGCATAACATAAATGAGGCAAGGGAAATCGGCATCTGGGCGATTACGGCATTCGAGATACCGTCCGGCCCCGGTGCCTTCCGCGGCTTCAGAGTCTTTATGGCCCCTCTAAGGTCCTCCTCCACGATGGTCGGCGGCAGCTCTTCTCGGTCTCGGGAGTGGTGCGGCGTTCTCGGCGGGATGACACGGGAAGTCAGCGGGTCGGGCTGGTCCATATCACCTTCGGAAGGAGAAAAGACGTCCTCCAAATGGACCGCCATCCCCGAAGCTTTCTCCTCCGGCGAGCGCAGAAATCCGTTGGCAGCAATCAGCGGGGCTTCCTCCCGGGACTCCCCGCGGAGGGACCTTGCCATTCTCCACATCGAGCCGTCTTCTGGAGAGAGAGAGGAAACCTTTTTCTCCCAGGAGGCGGTTCTCAGGGCCAGGATGTCGGTGCGAATACGGCGCTGGGCGGCGTTCAGCTGGGCCTTGTCGGACGGGCAGCGGGTGCTTTGAAAGCGGCGCCGCAGGCGATTTTTCTCCCGGATGTCTTCGCGGATGGATCGCGGAAGCGCTAGGTGGTTCCAGGAGCGACGGCAGGTTACGGGAATCGAAGCCGCTACCGCCGACTGCACGGTTTCCGTGACAAAATCAACCTGACGGTCGATTTCATCGGGAGAACCGAGAGCCGGAGGCAGCGAAGTGGCCGTGATTCCGTCTGTGATCCTGCGCCGGAGAGAATCCCAGTCCGCTGCGGCGTAGTTCAAGGTTTTCCGCGTCTCAGCTTCCTTGGGGCGTCGTCCGAAGTGAAGAAGGACCGGCAGGTGGTCACTGTCAAGCGCAAAAAGCGCTCTCGCGGAGAGCGCTGAATGCAGCCCGGCGTACACAGCGATGTCCAAGACGTCGCTCGTTCCGCAGGTCGCGAAATGAGACGGCGTTCGAGGACCGATGACGGAGAGCCGCTCGGCCGAAGTCCACTGCCGCAGGCGACATCCCCGGGCGTTGCCAACCCGAGAATGCCAGTCCGGATGCTTCGCGTTGAAGTCCCCCGCGACGATCGCAGAAGTAGATTCCGCGAAGATCGACGCGAGTTCATCTGTGCGAAGCATCGCCTGAGGTGATATGTAGACCGAAGCAAGACGAAGAGGTCCTTCGCCGCACTCCAGGTCTATGGCAGTGGCTTCCGTTGAAAGAAATGGCCGTAGCGGGAAACGCTGTGCACGCAGGTGCTCCGCAACCAGGATCGCCGTTCCTCCTCCGCGGCGCGACCGGTCGTCGCGAAACACGCGAAAGCCTGGAACAGTCCACCGATCCCCTGGGCCCAGAAACGTCTCCTGTAGTAGAGCGACCTCACATCTCTGCCGAGACAGAAATGCAAGGAGCTCCGGCGTCTTCCTTGCCGTCGCGCCGCCCACGTTCCACGACGCGATGACGATGTTCCGGCGTTTCGGCAAGGAATTATCCATGTCGGGCCGCAAGGAGAGAAGGCAGCTGCTGCAGCGTCGCCGAGAGCACCTGGAGCTGGGACTGCAGAGCAGCCGAGATGGTGGCCAGCGTTCCCAGAACGCTGAGAAGGGCATCTCCGTCGGCGGCAGTGACAGAGTCCGGCGTGGCCCCCGAAAGGACCGACGGCTGCTGGGTCGCCGACGCTTGGAGACGGCGGCGCTCGCGCAGTGGGATGCGGAGCGATTCGGCCGTCTCAGTGGTGGTCGTGGATGGAGTTGGCAGCACCGGGAAATTCACGCCGAGGCGCGGACGTGGTGCAGGACGTTGTGGTGCCGGGCCGCGAGACGCGTCTCCTCCTCGCCAGGCGTTGGTCGTCCCCAAGGAAGGAACCTTCTTCGCCGACGCGTTGGGTGCGGCAGCAGGTGGTGCGGCCTTCCCGCCAGCTTGATTGGCGGCTCCTTTTCCGCGGCGTCCGCGGCGTTTTCTCGAGGGCTTTTCCTCGCGGCGCTCCTTCTCCATCCTCCACTTTTCGCAAAGTGGAGAAAAGGCCGTGTGCTCGCCGCCGCAGCTCGGGCACTTCTCGGCGCCTGTCCGCGGACAGTCCTGAAGGCAGTGGCCTTCCGAACAGCGCGGGCAACGTGGAGAGGCCGAACAAAAGAAGCTGCCGTGGCCGAAGCGGGAGCAACGGTGGCAGAGCTGCGGGTCCCGGTACACGTAGAGGCGTACAGAGACGATGCAATTGCCCACGCTCCGGATCGCCTTGATGGAGGAGATGGGCCAGGCTGCAGAGGTGGCGATGGCGACAACAAAAACGCCGATGGGTTTCCCTTCGGCGGTCAGCTGTCGTCCTCGTCGCGCGTTGATATCCATGGATCTTAGATCTTCAAGAAGATCCTCGACCCGATGGCGAGAGGACAATCCACGGAACGTAAAAGATGTCGTCTTCTCCTCTCCTACGCCCCAGGTTGACATCTGCGCGTCGGCAGCAGAAAGGGCAGCTCGCAGCGTCCGGAAATCCTCCATGGTCCTGGTCTGGACCCGGGCAGATGATTCACCGTACGCCACGGTGAAGGATTGATCCGCGACCGAGGACCGGATCATTTCGCGAAACGCTTGTACGTCCTCGACATCGTAAACGATGAGCGGAGGAGGTCGAGCGCCGCGACTAGGGCGTGGTGGAGCACAAGCGTCGGACGAACCCTGCTCAGGAGGAGAGTCCGTTGCCATGGCGACCGGTTCGGATGAATCGGTCGCGGGGGCGAGAGCCGAGAACGAGTTGCTCGTCGGCACGGGCACGAATGCTTCGGCCGACGTGCGCGCACGTTTTAGAGCGGCATCGCTCAGAGGCGTAAATGGCCGACGAACGCCGGGCCGAGATGGTGCAGTCGGCGTCTCCTTAAAAATGGGGGCGAGTACTTTAATCGTCCTCTTCGGGAAGACGAAGCCGTCGCTATCGACCGGCGAGCCGGGACGGGAGGCACCAGGCGACGCGGTAGCCGCCATGGCAGAAGAGGAGAGAGCTGAGCTCCTATCCACTGCTGACGGTGTGTTGCAGTCAGTGGATTGATGAGTGGCGTGTAAAAGTCCTTTATTGATGTTGATAAATGTTGTGTTGATACGCAGATCAGGAAGAAATCACAGGCCGGATAAGCGCACAGCCGAAAATTCAAAATTACCAAGACATGGATTTCTTACGAAAGTCCACCTTGCTATCGTACCATTTCGGAGCAAAATACGATCTCTTCCTCTCGCCTCCGGTGCGCTTCTCGGATTGTTTGTACTCCACTCCTCCTCCGACTTTCGCGTTTCGGAGAGTGTCGGGGGCGCGTAACGAGGGCGCCTTGCGCCGCGGCGCCCGTCAGGGTTCCACCCTGTCGGCCGTGGCGGCGCCAGGCGTTTGGCGAGCCCAGTTCGTGTGCAGCGGGTCGTCAAAATACGGGTTGTCGTCCTGTCGAAGGCGTACCCGGGAATAAACGTTGCACACGTTTCTACCGGGGTCGATTCCTCGAGATCCGAGGTAACGTACGTTCGAGGCCATCCTTCACCTGGTATTGGACGCGCTCGCGACCCGGTGGGCCGCGCGCCGGCCGCGGAAAGCGGCCCCGAGAAGACGGTCCCTTCGGACGCCTTCCCCCTGACTCGGCGCCTGTCAAACCTTCCTCCTGTTCCTCCCCGGTGCCTGTCCCGTAAGCGGACGTTTATGCATTTTTCGACGACTCGGGGGCGTCGCGACGCACCCACCTCCCGCGCCCGTGGGAAAGGATTATCGAGTCGCAAATGGAGACGGAGTCACCCGTTAAGCGCACGCCTTACGACGCGTCCGCGTGGGCTTCGAAATGGTTGCATGGGGTGGCCGAAGGGGAAAAAGAAATGAACTGTACGCACGCGAATGGGACGTCAAAGTTCACGTACAACAAAGTCGAGGATGGCGCCGAATTATGCTTTAGCCCCGTGAGCGGGCGGGAAAAACAATGTAGTAGCCGAGGGCGCGCAGTGGCGACCCGGCCGTGACGAGTTTGCTCCGTCTCCAACGGCTTCGGACGTCGGTACCTCGTTGCGGGATGATGAATTTGTAGCAACCGGCATGTCTTCGGAAACGAAATGATACTTCATCACGGGAAAACTCTTATTGTCGTTGAAACGGCGCCACATCCACGTTTCCGCGGATGTCTACCCTAGTTTCCTTGCACGTCTTTCGAAGAGGAGAGTCGTCTGCCGTCGACTTGTTATCGCGTACATTTCTTTTATTAACCTTCCTTATCTGTGCGATGCGTTGGATGTGCTTTTCTCCACGGTGCCGTCAAGTTACGGAATACACCCCTACGACCTTAAAAAAAAATCCCTCCCACACACACGCTGTATGTCACGTTAAATGACCCTGTGTGATGGGATACCTCGGGGACGTAGTCAACGTGAAAGCGACTCCTTGAAAACCAGGCTCTCGTAAGCGTACGTAATTCGTGTCGGCAATTTCGCTCGGTACACATCCCCCGCCGTACGTCTTATTCACGGAAACGGCGAAAATAGGGCGCATCGCGGGATTGTATGCGCGATCATTACGATGGGAATCGCCATAAGCAAATAGGACAGATGCGTTTAACTCAATAATATCCACATCCCTTTCGTCGTAGTTGCGGAGCTATGACGGCTTGTATTCGTGTCACAATATTTTTCAGTTGCTTCCAACCTAATTTCACATCGTTTCCACTTGTTTCCAATCGACATAATGTGTGTCAAGCATATGGATCTTGTTTTTTACCTCCATGCCGTTGGAATAATATCTTTCATTAGAGCAATGGTCGACTTTTCCTTGTAACTTTCGAGGGTCGGGATAGTGATTGACGGATAAGGTAGAGTGAATAGCCCTTACCTGGAAAACATTCCTGTGAATAAATAAAAAAAACGTGGGAAAAAGCCGTCGGGGCGTGATGCGGCGTTCAATAGTGATGACAGATTATACTATCTGGCGTAGGAAAGACTTGAACACGATTTTTCCTGGGATCGTAATCAGGGATCCAGGCTGGTTTCCAGTGCTTGCGGGGTTGGGGGGACTAGGGGCGGCATTAACAGCCGGAACCGTTCATTCCTCTACGACCTCTCTTTCGTGGAACTCTATCACCGTCGACAGTTCACGGAACATCATTTCTCGGTTCTGTCTCGAAGAAGCCCCTGTGTTAATTCAATTACTCAGTATCTACTTCGTTCTGCATTACTTAATCAATACATGTGGACCCATCAAATATTTCATCCCCGTTCATTGTTGATTCCTTGAGGTTCTTAGCGATGCGGAAGCAACTTTATCGTCACGAGTAATAAAAGAACGATGATTAACAATTTTAAGCTGTCTGGTACCTAGCACATCACCATAAAAGATACGAAATAAGCATTCCAGTGAACAGGAAAACAAATTGTCGTCTTTTCCCCGGCCAATCTGGGATCATTGCAATGTGAAGCGAAAGTCAATCAGGAGTTAAGAGGATTCAATCCACTCACGATGAAGTAGACGACTGAAGGTTGCGTAGGTCTATGTGCACGTTCGTGTGTGTTAGTTTCTAGTGTTCATATGTAAATGACAGTTGTGTCAATGGGGGAACGTTATTCGAAAGTAACACTAGTTGACTCGAATTTAATCATTCTTATTACCAGTAGTTGCATTGCAAAATTTGACATTATCACGGCAGGAGGTAGGTGATGACTGTCATAAATGTTCGCTAATGGAGGACGTTTGTCATCCATTCCGAGATTTTGAAAAAAAAACTGTCTCCGTTTACATATCGCTGCGTACCCGAGATATTTTACTAATTTGGTACTCTGTGTGGATGAATTTATTAACAGATGTCATAAGGGTGATTTCAACTACACAAATTTGACAAAGTTCAATGTTAAGTATTAACGCCTCGCTGTGACTGGTATGACATTACATGATATCCCGGTGATTAAGCATCACCACAACTGCTAAGGTAATTAATCGTCATGGTGTATATCATGAGTCTTAAAATCACACGATCGTTATGAAATTTACACCGCTTCACGGCTCGTCGGCATTTTCTCCCGTCCGTAGTTAAGTTGTATGTTACTAAGTTGCCTAGGCAAGGACGTTATTCCATTCCATTCCCGGCCACTGTTACTAGGTGAATCTGATTAAATATCGCTTCACGAATCACTATTGTCCTCAAAGCCGAGCGTCCTTCGGTTAACGCCACTGCGGGAAATCGGTTGTCGAATACGGTGAAGTGACGATCTCGTGTACCTAGTGTCAAAATGCGGCCGGGGTGGATTCTTCAATGGGGCTAATGCGGTAAAGATTTTCACCAAATTTGCAGAAAGTAGAAATGCTAAAAGGACGGACAGGTAGGCACATGCGGCAACCTTTTTCGTCAGAAATGCACTCGGAAAGAAAGCACTTGTAGGAAGAGTCGCCTTAATGAAAACGTTATGCAATCATCTCATAAATGATTATACCGGCCGCTAATTTTAAAGATTTTTCTTTCACGTCAAACTTCGACCTCTTTTCCCTAGATTTCATTTCCCTAATCCCGCAAAGAAATAAACAACATTAACGTATGTCCTTCCATCCCTTGTGTATCAACGTAATAAAATTAGCGGGTAAGTTGGGACTGGGACCATTTAACTTTTGCCTAGAGAAACATTTTCTGTTCTGTGGCGTGACAAGACAAGTAAAGATTTCTGGAAAGGTTAATTTCGTTCAAAAGAAGGGGAATGAGCCGTCTCGCACCGGAAAAACCTTCGTGTCCCGCGGAAGGGACCCCGGTTCAAAACTATAACAAGAATCGGTCATTTGGAGGCATGGTGATCAAAGAACTGGTCTACTTGTCACGTCTGTCTCGATGCATTTGTAATCAATTGCTGATAAATCGTTGCAGTATCGCAAAAAAAAAATTGCGGAAAAGGATGAAAAATCACTCAATCGACTTTAAAATACTTGGGGGATTCGTTCAGAGGAGGTTTATCAACATTGTTTCAGCGAGATGCCGATTTCCCAAGAAGGAAACCCGATGCCCATTACATAAATTGTTATTTGTGCGAATGATGCTGATTCCATATGCTGTTAACGACGATGCATTCCGTAGAAATAGTTTCTGGGAATTGATTGATTGGATAGAATTAGCACAATGGAAAATCCACGGAAGCGCTCACTGCCCGCCATTTTGTTTATTGCGACGCCTGCTCGTCACGACTTGGTGAATGTACAAGGAACGCTGTTGCCCAGCTGCGTTCTATGCTTGCGAGGTTTCCACAGAAATTTCTTCCTCGTGCGGAATGCCACGTGGGTCATTGCGACAGCCCTTTTCTGGTTAACGTAGAAACTTGGGGCGAGGACGGGTCGCATTACCTGCCTGCCTCCTCGCGTTGAACCCCCGAGGAGTTTTACGACGTAGCGGATGGGACGGGAGGTTAAGCGGAATTAGCCTTCGCGGAAAAACGGCCGCGTGGGAAGGGCATGTGGGAACCTGTCATTTACTGCCCCTGGAAGTGAAGCAGGAGCAACGTGACCACAAGCGTACCAGTTTCGGAGGGAGACGGACGCCGTGAATCCATATTATTTTTGACGGAGGGAGACATGTAAGTCAAGGCTTACGTCTGAGAAACGAGCATAGCAGGTCAGTGGTTTGAAAAGTACTGGGTGAAAGGGAAGTAATCATGGGAATATAATATTTTTTCCTTAATATCTCGACGGTCATTTTCATCAAATGCAGACGCATAGCAGTAGAAAATATAATTGAATAGGAGGTAAGAAATTCGTCCATCTTTTATTGTCATAAGTTTCTCCTTTACATTTACTCTATTTTTTCGTGAACCGCGCGCGTGCACACCAGGTAAGTAGTTGGTGAATCGGAGGAAAGCGTGGGACTCTAATTTTCCAGGTTTTTACGTTTATTTATGTACGTCCTTTGCGGCCGAGTATTGACGATTGCCCATCGCAGTCGGGTATTTGAAAACTGAAGATTATTTCATGGCCCTTAGAAGGGCCGTTAGGATGCATCAAAGCAATCCCGTCGAGGAATTTACTTTGAGCTGGTGTACTTGGTGACGGCCTTGGTCCCCTCGGAGACGGCGTGCTTGGCCAGCTCACCGGGAAGCAAGAGCCTGACGGCGGTCTGCACCTCCCGGCTGGTGATGGTGGAGCGCTTGTTGTAGTGAGCCAGGCGAGAAGCTTCGGCGGCGATTCTCTCGAAAATATCGTTGACGAAGCTGTTCATGATGCTCATGGCCTTGCTGGAGATTCCGGTGTCGGGGTGCACCTGCTTCAGCACTTTGTAGATGTAGATTGCGTAGCTCTCCTTCCTCCTGCGCTTCTTCTTCTTGTCTCCCTTGGAGATGTTCTTCTGGGCCTTGCCCGCTTTCTTCGCAGCCTTTCCGCTCGTCTTGGGTGGCATGGTGATCACGTTCGGCGAACGGGGTCGATTTCAGTATTTTCGCCGATCATCAGTCGCCTGCTTATGTACCCCTGGTCCGTTCCGTGAGCCGAATCTCCTCGACGACCAATCACGTAAAAGCATGATGTGGCGTCGCTAGGACGGCGGCAGCCTATATAAATGCGCCCAGGAGTCTGACAGCGATTAGACAGCACTACCAGATAAAGAAGCATTCAGCCATGTCCGGACGAGGAAAGGGAGGAAAAGTGAAGGGGAAGTCCAAGTCCCGCTCCAGCAGGGCCGGTCTTCAGTTTCCGGTCGGTCGTATCCACCGTCTGCTCCGCAAGGGGAACTATGCCGAGCGTGTTGGTGCCGGTGCCCCAGTCTACTTGGCCGCCGTCATGGAGTACCTGGCCGCGGAAGTCCTCGAGTTGGCCGGTAACGCTGCCAGGGACAACAAGAAGACGAGAATCATCCCTCGTCACTTGCAGTTGGCCATCCGCAACGACGAGGAGTTGAATAAGCTCCTGTCGGGCGTTACCATCGCTCAGGGAGGTGTCCTTCCGAACATCCAGGCGGTGCTCCTGCCCAAGAAGACTGAGAAGAAGGCATAAGCATCACGCTGTGCGCATAAAAGGTCCTTTTCAGGACCAGAACATACTAGAGAGATGTACGCGATAAATGTCATGTGAAAAAAATAATAATAACAATAAACGTAATAAGCATAGCGAATGAAACGTGGAGCTATAATTGGGCTAAGGTAAACGATGGGAAATAAAGCGTATAAAAAGTGAAAGCGTTTGTGCTGAAATGCAACGAAGAATGATTGAAGGTGACACTGCTTCGTTTACAATGTATTTCATAGTCTGTCATAAAATTTCACCTGCAATCTGCCGCTTAACTACGTTATTTCTTGTTAACATGTATGGTTGCAACGGCGCGATACACATTGTCGCCAGTCCGTTGCCACGTGCTTATTCATGTACGGTTGCAACGGCGCGATATACATTGTTGCCACGTGCTTATTCATGTACGGTTGCAACGGCGCGAAGTACATTGTTGCCCCGTGCTTATTCCTGTACGGTTGCAACGGCGCGATATACATTGTCGCCAGTCCGTTGCCACGTGCTTATTCCGATTCGCTGACAATGTCTTTAACGTCGGTAAAGGCTCATACAATTTCAACTCTATTATCACCGCCATTTTTTTTTTGCGTTCGAACAGGTCTTACTTTACTATTTATCGCCGTCACACACGCTATGGCGAATAGGGAATAATTTTTCGTTCCGTTATGGCAAAGGATTGGCTCCATCTCTGAACATTGTATTGGTCCTTAGAAGGACCTTTTTTATCGACGTACGCCGGGTGTCGGATGGCGATCCCGTCGCGTCGTGTCTAACCGCCAAACCCGTAGAGAGTGCGGCCCTGTCGCTTGAGTGCGTACACGACGTCCATGGCTGTGACGGTCTTCCTCTTGGCGTGTTCGGTGTAGGTGACGGCGTCGCGAATAACGTTCTCAAGGAACACCTTGAGCACACCGCGCGTCTCCTCGTAGATGAGTCCGGAGATACGCTTCACTCCACCTCGGCGGGCGAGACGGCGGATGGCCGGCTTGGTGATGCCCTGGATGTTATCGCGGAGAACTTTGCGATGACGTTTGGCTCCTCCCTTTCCCAGGCCTTTTCCTCCCTTGCCGCGTCCAGTCATCTCTGTAGTCTGCTCGTAGTAAGGGCTGCTGTCTGATGACCTGAAATGCACCTTCGCCGGTATTTATAAACGTCGCCGCCGCGGCGATGACGTACCCGACCTCTCCACCAATCAGCGTCGCCCGTACTATCTGGCGCCATTCTCGGAAGTGCTTAAAAGACGGCGTTGACCCGGCTTTTTTAACGACGACACAAGAAGGGAGCAGCAGAGCAGCAGCAGCAGCAGCAGAGGAGCAGTAGCAGCAACGCAGCAGCACCAGCAGCACCCTAGCACCCCGGCAGGAGCTTCGAGACCTAGCGGCGAAGGAAATCACCGCGCAAGTGGTGTTTCCGTCCGACGTGCGGGCTCACGAGGCGAGAGCCAATCAGAAGCGAGCAGGCCCATAGCCTAGGCTATATAAGTCGGCGCGTTTCGTCAAGTCTTCACTTGCTCTTCTAAGAGCAAGGGGAGCACATTTCGATTTATTTTTTAGGCCGATCATTCGGAACGAAGGAAAGGGCCCCACCAGTGGTAACCCCCCTTCGCACCCGGTGACCGAAGGGACCGCCCCGCCCGGGGACTAACGGTCTATTCTCCGAGGGAACGACCGGGAGCATCGCCGAGACCGCAGCTTCGGAGTAAGGCGCACTCTTGCGCCGTGCCATTCGGCCCTTTTCAGGGTCTTTAATTTTTCAGCGACCGGTCACACGGAACGAAGGAAAGGGCCCCACCAGTGGTAACCCCCCTTCGCACCCGGTGACCGAAGGGACCGCCCCGCCCGGGGACTAACGGTCTATTCTCCGAGGGAACGACCGGGAGCATCGCCGAGACCGCAGCTTCGGAGTAAGGCGCACTCTTGCGCCGTGCCATTCGGCCCTTTTCAGGGTCTTTTTCCATTTCAGTGACCGGTCACACGGAACGAAGGAAAGGGCCCCACCAGTGGTAACCCCCCTTCGTACCCGGTGACCGAAGGGACCGCCCCGCCCGGGGACCATCGGTCTAGTGATCATCTTGTGAAACAGAGGGATTGGTCCTCTGACTCTCCGGCTGGCACACTAAACCCCCTTTGCCGCCCCCAACGCACTCGTTGGCCTGGCAGAGGGCCCCTTAATTTAACCACAAGACTTGCACGCCGTTGCACTCTTCGGCAGTATCTTGTGGACTCCTCCTACGCAAACACAAAGCGGGGCCGGGCTAACGTAGTCCCCGGTTCTCACCCGCGGGGGCAGAGAGCGGTACCCGTCTGCTCGCGGGCAGGCGGTCCATTAGGATCCCCGGGTTGGTTGGGTAACTCACACAGCGTCAAGCGAACGCTGCTGCTTCGTACGTGCGTAGGACCCCCTTCCACCTCTAGGGCTGTGCCTCACACAGCACTAGGGAAGGGTTGAGAACACTCCCATTCTCAGCCAGCGCCGCTCTTGCGTGCGTTTCCGTGTAATTCGTCCCCTCAGGACCCAACGCGCCGCTGCGCTGAGCGTACTTGCGCTCCTCCTAGATCCCATTTGGTCCTTATAAGGACCATAAACGGCATCCTTTCTCCTCTCACCCATTCCCATCCAAGACAACCCGCGCTCATCTCACCTACCGGGGATCATGTCGACTGAAGGACCGGGGTACTTCCTGCGGGACAGGCCGTCCTCAGACCCCCCTGAGAAGTGGCAGGAGGCGAGAGGACGCAAGGGGAAGAGGAAGAAACGTCGCAAGGATGGTGCCTCTCCTGAAGAGAACGGAAGCCCCTCCCCTACTCCCTCCCCTATCCCACCACTCCTTCCTCTCCCCTCTCTCCTATCAATCCCTTCACCTCTAGGTGCCGCATGCCTCTCCCCCTCATCAACTCCCTCCCCCCGCCTGGTGATTTCCGTGTCACCGACGGCCAACCTCCTTAACCATTCTCCCTCCTCCCCCTTTTCCCCAATCCATCCTCCTACTCAGAAACCCCCACCTCTTCCTACCCTCTTTTCCCCCCTCCCGAGCAATGCTACTCACCCGCCTGCACCCCTTATGAAACCCAAGCCCAAAAGACAGGTGAAGAAGACCCCTCCTCCCCCTCCCGTTGATCTTCCAGAACCAGCCCGCCTTATCCCTAACCAAACCCCCCGTTCCCCCCCTTCCTCCTCCCCCCGCCTGACGTCCCAAGCCTCCAATGATACCACAATCCATTTTTCCTCTCTTCCCCGGGACACGAGCCAGAAGAAATTCTTCACGGCCCTGAGGTCCGTCCACCCTTCCCTTGCCACCTCCCAAATTATTGTCTACCCGGGGGAAAGAGCGGCGAGGGTCCGACTTCCGCGGCGGCAGCTGTCTCTCCTTCAGGGTGAAGGCAAGAAACGGCTGGACGCCCTGTTGGGGGAGACGTGCGTCGTCTCTGTTGTGGGTCCCCCTAAATCCAACGCCGCATCTTCCTCCGCTCCCTCCGACCCTAAAAAGCCCTCCTTTTCTTTCGTAGTGCGAGGAGTTGACCTCTTCATGACAACTGCGGACATCAGGGACGCCCTCACCGACGCCGGAGTTCCCGTGGCCAACCTTTGGCGGATCACCTCCCGGGCCACCAACTCCGAGACAACTTTAATCCGCTGCATCACTTATGATGCGGAAGCGGCCTCAATTGTAATCACTGGTGGCCTCACCTGCTACGGCCGCTTGTATCGGTGCGAGCCGTCACATCCCCCTCCACCCCGCCCACAACGTTGTTTCAGGTGCCAAGAATTCGGCCACCCCACGGCGGAGTGCAGAATGGACACCAAGTGCGGGAGGTGTGGTGCAGCCCACCGGGATGCTGCCTGTACCGCAACGACGCTGCGCTGCCCTAACTGTGGTGGCGAACATCACGCCGGGGCCTGGAAGTGCCCCAAACGTCCCGCAGCCCCAGTCTCTCTTGCCACTACTGCCCCAATTCTACCAGACCCTTCCATTGTAGGTGCGGCGAAGGATGATGCACCTGAGGCCAAGGAAGCCGTCACCAAGGGAGACCTGTTGAGGTTTCTCTCCCTGGTGTACGCAAATGCTGCCCCGGGACACCGCCAGCAGATGGAGCTCATCCTGAACTCCGCTGCACGGTCTGTCTTCGGCTTCAATATAACAAATCTTTATTCCAGGAATACCCTATTCCCCGCCATTTCCTCTTACGCTTCACGTTGTAGATGAGGCCCGCGCACATCGCCTTTGCCAACGTCAATGGGGGCGTGAAACAGAAGAAGCCACTCCTCCAGAGCTACATCTCTAACGCTTCCATTTCAATTCTAGGCCTAGTGGAAACCTTCCTTCCAGCATACCGTCGTGTTAATCTTCCCCATTTTCAGGAATTTTCCAAGCCAAGGGCTGCTCCACGGTCAGGGGGAGTATCGCTTCTTGTCCACAAGGACATAGGTGCGAAAGATCTGCCCATTCCTCCAAGCGTCATGTCAGGAGGGAATGAAGCTGTCCTGGTAGAGTGTCGCATCGGTCGTAGGACAGTGTATGTGTGCACGCTCTACTCAAGGCCACATGCCCCCCTGCCCGGGGCGCTCTTGTCTTTTATTCTCTCCCTAGGTCATTCCTGCGTCATCCTTGGCGATTTTAATGCCCGGAGTCGGTCCTTTCGGGATGCGGTCACCACGGTGAAGGGGCGCCAGTTGGATACCTTCCTCCTTCGGCATCCCTTGGTCCGACTGGACATTCCTTTTCCCACCTTTGTGGGACGTGGTCCCTCCTTCCCCGACCAGGCTCTGGTCTCCTCCAACCTTACCCATCTTGCTGGCGGCATCACCGTTGGGGACTGCATCACGTCGGACCATCTCCCATTCTCTTTTCCATTCCAGGGTACGAGACGCCCAGCCAAGAGGGTCTTCACAGTCACGGACAATAAAGCCGCTGACTGGGAGGCCTTCAACAGCACGGTAGAAGCTGCAACTGAGGGGGCCACCGCCCCGCGTTCGCGTAGCGAAGTCGATGAAGCCCTTCTACGGCTGACTGAAGCGTTCGCGGACGCGACGGCGCGGCTTCCAAAGAAGCAGATAGATCCCTCGCGCCCCCCACTTCCACCTGATGTAGTTCAATTAATCAAATATAAGCGTTCCCTTTACAGGCAATGGCTCCGCACCGGGGACCCGGAACTGAAAACAGAATGGAACCGCTCAAATGCGATCATCCGTCGACGGGTGATAGCACACAAGGAGCAATCCTGGGCGATCGCCTGCTCCAAGTATGATAGCACGGAGGGGGCGAAATTCTGGAAGCAGTTTCGGGTTCTCTCCGGACAACACAAACCAACCCGGATCTCCCTGATTAACAACGATGGCGTCCCAGTCGCCGACGGGCTAGGGAAGGCGGAAGAATTTCGACGGGTTCTTACTGATGTTTTTCGCCCGCAGGAGGACCCGGCCTTCGACGAACGACATAAGCAGGCCTGCTTACATCATCTGAACTCGCTTCCATTCTCCCTTCTTCCCCTTGAGGTACCCGAGGCACTACCCGATGATGACCCCCTTTCTTCCCCCATTGACAAAGAGGAAATGGCAAACTGTATGCCCCGCCGCCACAAGGCCCCAGGACCGGACGGGATCACCACCCGTCACATCCAGAAAGCCACCAGCTGCTTCACGCCCCTGCGTCTGATATTCAACTCTCTCCTTTCCTTAGGGTATTATCCCACGGCTTGGAAACCCATGACTGTTGTCATGATTCCTAAAGCTGGGAAGGACCACCAAAAGGCTGAGAATTATCGCCCGATATGCCTCACCAGTGTGATCGGGAAGTGGTACGAAAGAATCATTACCCGACGTCTCACACTACACTTTAACTCTAATGGTGTCCTTCCCCCACATCAATTTGGTTTCCGCCCACACAGATGTACCGTTGACCCTCTCTGCCACCTCACCACAATGGCGGCAGAGGCAATCAACCGGCGGCAGTATGTGGCAGCCCTGTTCCTGGATATAGAGAGGGCTTTCGATGGGGTGTGGCATGAAGGCCTCATCGGCAAGCTCTCTCTTACCCCCGGCGTTACTCCTCCCCTTCTCAGACTAATAAACTCATTTCTCTCCAACAGGCAGGCGAGGGTGCAAGTGGACGGACACCTATCCCTTCCCTTCCCTCTGCTCGCAGGTGTCCCTCAAGGTACCGTCCTCTCCCCTCTACTTTTTACCCTTTTCTGCTGGGACATGCCCACAGATAAGAATCCCGGAAAGCGAGTCACACTCGCACAATACGCTGACGATACAGCACTGTGGTTACGGGCACAGCGGGTGGAGACGGCCGTTAAACATCTGCAACGCGCTACATCCACCCTGGAGGGATGGTTCCGGAGGTGGCGCCTGCGGCCGAACCCACATAAATCCACCTTCATCGTGTTCGCCGGTAGCCACGATTGCCGTGGAGCCGGCTCCAATCCCCACTCCCTAACCCTATGGGATAAGCGTATTTTCCCATCCTCCTCCGTCACTTACCTGGGCGTCCACCTGGACAGGCATCTCTCTTTCAGGGTCCATTTGGGGGTGGTGAGGGCGAGATGCAACCGTCGCGCCAATCTAATTCGTGCCGTCCGGGCAAACGGCCGGGGAGTGTCCGAGAGCTGCGGTTTGCTCCTGTACAAGGCCTTCCTGAGACCTGTCATGGAGTATGCCGCGCTCGCGGTCCTCCCTACACGGGACAATTTGGGGCTCTTCGCATCTTTGGAGCGTAGAATCCTGCGACGGTTGCTTCTCCTCCCTTACGATACCCCAGAAGAGTATGTGTATGACCGAACTGATATCGAACCGATCCTCCACAGGTTGTGCCGTATCCGTATCAGATCAGCGGCCCGCCTGGCAGACCACAATGAGGAGCTGCTCACCGACATCCTGAGCCACCTAGGAGGACTACTGCGTCGCCGTCCTGCGATTAAACTGCAGTCACCAGCTCGTGTCATCTCCACACTCTTCCCCATCTACTACCCCGAGGCTCCCCTGCCATCTCATCAGGTCCGCACGGTATTGCCGCTCCCGCCGTCCCTGCAGCCGGATCCGGATCTACCACTTCTTCCCCTGCGACGTAGAGGACGTGCCAGGATGTGAAGTGAAACGTGCGAAATCAAAGTGATAGTGAATCAGTTGGACGTTATTTATTTATTTATTCTATCTAAGTGTATTTATATTCATCCTGTTACCTTTTCTGTTTTCTGTTATATTTTTACTGTTATCTGTTGTCTCTTCTTCCGTTGCTGTTCTTCCCAACTCTCTTCCCCGGTGGTCTGGCGGAGGTTTTACGGGTTTCCCTCCGCCCATGGGTGAATACCGGGCCGATACCGCTCCCGCAGAAAAGAGTGTATATCAAAGGTTTTTTCCGCAACCGCTACCATCTTTGTAGCCTTACTATATTTATTTCTTTCCACCCCGAAGAGGAGTGTATCCTAAAACGGGGTTTCCGTGTTGTTTTTATTATGTTTCAATATATATTTTATGTCAATCCTTGTAATAGTAAATCTATACGGAAATAAAAACCTTTTAAACGTAAACGTAACGGCTTTTTAAATTGCCAGGGTATTTCTTTATTGTGAAACGACCGGTAAAGGTGGGTAACGCTCACCGGCACGGTTTATGTGTGCCCTATCCAGGGCTTCCATTGCGCCATTTCTGGCTTTTTACAGATCGCAGAAATGGCACGTACGAAGCAGACAGCCCGCAAGTCCACCGGAGGAAAGGCCCCGAGGAAGCAGCTGGCCACCAAGGCCGCTCGCAAGAGCGCGCCGGCGACGGGAGGCGTCAAGAAGCCCCACAGGTACCGCCCCGGTACCGTGGCCCTTCGTGAGATCAGGAGATACCAGAAGAGCACGGAGCTCCTCATCCGCAAGCTGCCCTTCCAGCGCCTGGTGCGTGAGATCGCCCAGGACTTCAAGACCGATCTTCGGTTCCAGAGCTCCGCCGTCATGGCTCTCCAGGAGGCCAGCGAGGCTTACCTAGTGGGTCTCTTTGAGGACACCAACCTCTGCGCCATCCACGCTAAGCGTGTGACCATCATGCCCAAGGACATCCAGCTGGCCCGCCGTATCCGCGGAGAGCGAGCTTAGAAAGCTACTTTCGGCCGAAAAACAAAGGTCCTTTTCAGGACCAGTACATACTTAAAAGTTTGAATTTAGCACGATCGCACAATAATTAACGACGATGTAAATCCATTGGAATGATGGACGACATGAAATTTCCTTTGCGCATGGCAAGTGCGTTTGCACGGCTACGCATGAAATGAGATGAAATAAAAGTTCGTGCGATGCTTACCTGACGCGCTTAACGAAAAGAAAACAATACTCCGTGACGTGTTGTTCATTTTACACGTTCTATGAATGTTATTCTTAATTTTTTTTTTCGTCCGTCCATGTCGCATCATCAATTTTAAATAGGACCGTTGTTTTTGCATGGCATTAATCATGATAAATGTTAACTTTGGGCGTGCTCAGTGGCGTGGGCATTGAGTGGCAAGCATCTTTGGAAGACATGATGGTCCTAAAAAGGACCGAGATTGGACGCTGTCTGCTGTCCTAGGTGCGCCGGTGGCGAAGCAGTGATGGTTCACTTCTTTTTCTGGGCGGCGGAAGGTTTCTTGGCGGCGGGCTTGGCCTTGGTGGGCGTCTTCTTGGGCTTGGGGGTCTTGGGTTTGGTGGCCGCCTTTTTCGCCTTCGACGGGGACTTTGCCGCCTTGGCGGCGGGTTTCCCAGCCGCCGGCTTCTTCTTTGGCTTGTCCGCCGCCTTCTTCGCCTTCTTGGCTGGTGGCGCGGACTTGCTTCGCTCCTTGGGCGCGGACCTCTTGGTGCCACTGGACGCCTTCTCGGAGGACTTCTTGGCTCCGACCGCTTTCGGTTTCTTTACTCCCGTCTTCTTGACGACCTTTTTCGCCTTGGTCGTCCCGCTGGCTGCCGCGGGTGCGGCCTTCTTGCTGTGGCTCAGCTTGAAGGAACCTGAGGCGCCCTTTCCCTTGGTCTGGACGAGAGTTCCGGCGGTGACGGCCGCCTTGAGGTACTTCTTGATGAAAGGCGAGAGCCTCTCGGCGTCCACTTTGTAGCTGGCTGCGATGTACTTCTTGATGGCTTGAAGGGAAGAGCCACCGCGCTCCTTGAGGCCCTTGACTGCGTTGTTAACCATCTCGGAAGTGGGCGGGTGCGACGGCTTTGCGCGAGCCTTCTTGGCTGCTCCGCCCTTGCTGGCCTTCTTGGAAGCCGCGGAGGTTCCTGAAGAAGGCAGGGGTTTTACTGCGACGGTGCCCGAAGGCTGGGCTGCCGGTGGTGCGGCTGCCGCTGCTCCAGATGCTGCGTCTGCCATGTTATCGGCTGCTGCGTGATGATAGAAAGAGAAAATTACCAAGACATGGATTTCTTACGAAAGTCCACCTTGCTATCGTACCATTTCGGAGCAAAATACGATCTCTTCCTCTCGCCTCCGGTGCGCTTCTCGGATTGTTTGTACTCCACTCCTCCTCCGACTTTCGCGTTTCGGAGAGTGTCGGGGGCGCGTAACGAGGGCGCCTTGCGCCGCGGCGCCCGTCAGGGTTCCACCCTGTCGGCCGTGGCGGCGCCAGGCGTTTGGCGAGCCCAGTTCGTGTGCAGCGGGTCGTCAAAATACGGGTTGTCGTCCTGTCGAAGGCGTACCCGGGAATAAACGTTGCACACGTTTCTACCGGGGTCGATTCCTCGAGATCCGAGGTAACGTACGTTCGAGGCCATCCTTCACCTGGTATTGGACGCGCTCGCGACCCGGTGGGCCGCGCGCCGGCCGCGGAAAGCGGCCCCGAGAAGACGGTCCCTTCGGACGCCTTCCCCCTGACTCGGCGCCTGTCAAACCTTCCTCCTGTTCCTCCCCGGTGCCTGTCCCGTAAGCGGACGTTTATGCATTTTTCGACGACTCGGGGGCGTCGCGACGCACCCACCTCCCGCGCCCGTGGGAAAGGATTATCGAGTCGCAAATGGAGACGGAGTCACCCGTTAAGCGCACGCCTTACGACGCGTCCGCGTGGGCTTCGAAATGGTTGCATGGGGTGGCCGAAGGGGAAAAAGAAATGAACTGTACGCACGCGAATGGGACGTCAAAGTTCACGTACAACAAAGTCGAGGATGGCGCCGAATTATGCTTTAGCCCCGTGAGCGGGCGGGAAAAACAATGTAGTAGCCGAGGGCGCGCAGTGGCGACCCGGCCGTGACGAGTTTGCTCCGTCTCCAACGGCTTCGGACGTCGGTACCTCGTTGCGGGATGATGAATTTGTAGCAACCGGCATGTCTTCGGAAACGAAATGATACTTCATCACGGGAAAACTCTTATTGTCGTTGAAACGGCGCCACATCCACGTTTCCGCGGATGTCTACCCTAGTTTCCTTGCACGTCTTTCGAAGAGGAGAGTCGTCTGCCGTCGACTTGTTATCGCGTACATTTCTTTTATTAACCTTCCTTATCTGTGCGATGCGTTGGATGTGCTTTTCTCCACGGTGCCGTCAAGTTACGGAATACACCCCTACGACCTTAAAAAAAAATCCCTCCCACACACACGCTGTATGTCACGTTAAATGACCCTGTGTGATGGGATACCTCGGGGACGTAGTCAACGTGAAAGCGACTCCTTGAAAACCAGGCTCTCGTAAGCGTACGTAATTCGTGTCGGCAATTTCGCTCGGTACACATCCCCCGCCGTACGTCTTATTCACGGAAACGGCGAAAATAGGGCGCATCGCGGGATTGTATGCGCGATCATTACGATGGGAATCGCCATAAGCAAATAGGACAGATGCGTTTAACTCAATAATATCCACATCCCTTTCGTCGTAGTTGCGGAGCTATGACGGCTTGTATTCGTGTCACAATATTTTTCAGTTGCTTCCAACCTAATTTCACATCGTTTCCACTTGTTTCCAATCGACATAATGTGTGTCAAGCATATGGATCTTGTTTTTTACCTCCATGCCGTTGGAATAATATCTTTCATTAGAGCAATGGTCGACTTTTCCTTGTAACTTTCGAGGGTCGGGATAGTGATTGACGGATAAGGTAGAGTGAATAGCCCTTACCTGGAAAACATTCCTGTGAATAAATAAAAAAAACGTGGGAAAAAGCCGTCGGGGCGTGATGCGGCGTTCAATAGTGATGACAGATTATACTATCTGGCGTAGGAAAGACTTGAACACGATTTTTCCTGGGATCGTAATCAGGGATCCAGGCTGGTTTCCAGTGCTTGCGGGGTTGGGGGGACTAGGGGCGGCATTAACAGCCGGAACCGTTCATTCCTCTACGACCTCTCTTTCGTGGAACTCTATCACCGTCGACAGTTCACGGAACATCATTTCTCGGTTCTGTCTCGAAGAAGCCCCTGTGTTAATTCAATTACTCAGTATCTACTTCGTTCTGCATTACTTAATCAATACATGTGGACCCATCAAATATTTCATCCCCGTTCATTGTTGATTCCTTGAGGTTCTTAGCGATGCGGAAGCAACTTTATCGTCACGAGTAATAAAAGAACGATGATTAACAATTTTAAGCTGTCTGGTACCTAGCACATCACCATAAAAGATACGAAATAAGCATTCCAGTGAACAGGAAAACAAATTGTCGTCTTTTCCCCGGCCAATCTGGGATCATTGCAATGTGAAGCGAAAGTCAATCAGGAGTTAAGAGGATTCAATCCACTCACGATGAAGTAGACGACTGAAGGTTGCGTAGGTCTATGTGCACGTTCGTGTGTGTTAGTTTCTAGTGTTCATATGTAAATGACAGTTGTGTCAATGGGGGAACGTTATTCGAAAGTAACACTAGTTGACTCGAATTTAATCATTCTTATTACCAGTAGTTGCATTGCAAAATTTGACATTATCACGGCAGGAGGTAGGTGATGACTGTCATAAATGTTCGCTAATGGAGGACGTTTGTCATCCATTCCGAGATTTTGAAAAAAAAACTGTCTCCGTTTACATATCGCTGCGTACCCGAGATATTTTACTAATTTGGTACTCTGTGTGGATGAATTTATTAACAGATGTCATAAGGGTGATTTCAACTACACAAATTTGACAAAGTTCAATGTTAAGTATTAACGCCTCGCTGTGACTGGTATGACATTACATGATATCCCGGTGATTAAGCATCACCACAACTGCTAAGGTAATTAATCGTCATGGTGTATATCATGAGTCTTAAAATCACACGATCGTTATGAAATTTACACCGCTTCACGGCTCGTCGGCATTTTCTCCCGTCCGTAGTTAAGTTGTATGTTACTAAGTTGCCTAGGCAAGGACGTTATTCCATTCCATTCCCGGCCACTGTTACTAGGTGAATCTGATTAAATATCGCTTCACGAATCACTATTGTCCTCAAAGCCGAGCGTCCTTCGGTTAACGCCACTGCGGGAAATCGGTTGTCGAATACGGTGAAGTGACGATCTCGTGTACCTAGTGTCAAAATGCGGCCGGGGTGGATTCTTCAATGGGGCTAATGCGGTAAAGATTTTCACCAAATTTGCAGAAAGTAGAAATGCTAAAAGGACGGACAGGTAGGCACATGCGGCAACCTTTTTCGTCAGAAATGCACTCGGAAAGAAAGCACTTGTAGGAAGAGTCGCCTTAATGAAAACGTTATGCAATCATCTCATAAATGATTATACCGGCCGCTAATTTTAAAGATTTTTCTTTCACGTCAAACTTCGACCTCTTTTCCCTAGATTTCATTTCCCTAATCCCGCAAAGAAATAAACAACATTAACGTATGTCCTTCCATCCCTTGTGTATCAACGTAATAAAATTAGCGGGTAAGTTGGGACTGGGACCATTTAACTTTTGCCTAGAGAAACATTTTCTGTTCTGTGGCGTGACAAGACAAGTAAAGATTTCTGGAAAGGTTAATTTCGTTCAAAAGAAGGGGAATGAGCCGTCTCGCACCGGAAAAACCTTCGTGTCCCGCGGAAGGGACCCCGGTTCAAAACTATAACAAGAATCGGTCATTTGGAGGCATGGTGATCAAAGAACTGGTCTACTTGTCACGTCTGTCTCGATGCATTTGTAATCAATTGCTGATAAATCGTTGCAGTATCGCAAAAAAAAAATTGCGGAAAAGGATGAAAAATCACTCAATCGACTTTAAAATACTTGGGGGATTCGTTCAGAGGAGGTTTATCAACATTGTTTCAGCGAGATGCCGATTTCCCAAGAAGGAAACCCGATGCCCATTACATAAATTGTTATTTGTGCGAATGATGCTGATTCCATATGCTGTTAACGACGATGCATTCCGTAGAAATAGTTTCTGGGAATTGATTGATTGGATAGAATTAGCACAATGGAAAATCCACGGAAGCGCTCACTGCCCGCCATTTTGTTTATTGCGACGCCTGCTCGTCACGACTTGGTGAATGTACAAGGAACGCTGTTGCCCAGCTGCGTTCTATGCTTGCGAGGTTTCCACAGAAATTTCTTCCTCGTGCGGAATGCCACGTGGGTCATTGCGACAGCCCTTTTCTGGTTAACGTAGAAACTTGGGGCGAGGACGGGTCGCATTACCTGCCTGCCTCCTCGCGTTGAACCCCCGAGGAGTTTTACGACGTAGCGGATGGGACGGGAGGTTAAGCGGAATTAGCCTTCGCGGAAAAACGGCCGCGTGGGAAGGGCATGTGGGAACCTGTCATTTACTGCCCCTGGAAGTGAAGCAGGAGCAACGTGACCACAAGCGTACCAGTTTCGGAGGGAGACGGACGCCGTGAATCCATATTATTTTTGACGGAGGGAGACATGTAAGTCAAGGCTTACGTCTGAGAAACGAGCATAGCAGGTCAGTGGTTTGAAAAGTACTGGGTGAAAGGGAAGTAATCATGGGAATATAATATTTTTTCCTTAATATCTCGACGGTCATTTTCATCAAATGCAGACGCATAGCAGTAGAAAATATAATTGAATAGGAGGTAAGAAATTCGTCCATCTTTTATTGTCATAAGTTTCTCCTTTACATTTACTCTATTTTTTCGTGAACCGCGCGCGTGCACACCAGGTAAGTAGTTGGTGAATCGGAGGAAAGCGTGGGACTCTAATTTTCCAGGTTTTTACGTTTATTTATGTACGTCCTTTGCGGCCGAGTATTGACGATTGCCCATCGCAGTCGGGTATTTGAAAACTGAAGATTATTTCATGGCCCTTAGAAGGGCCGTTAGGATGCATCAAAGCAATCCCGTCGAGGAATTTACTTTGAGCTGGTGTACTTGGTGACGGCCTTGGTCCCCTCGGAGACGGCGTGCTTGGCCAGCTCACCGGGAAGCAAGAGCCTGACGGCGGTCTGCACCTCCCGGCTGGTGATGGTGGAGCGCTTGTTGTAGTGAGCCAGGCGAGAAGCTTCGGCGGCGATTCTCTCGAAAATATCGTTGACGAAGCTGTTCATGATGCTCATGGCCTTGCTGGAGATTCCGGTGTCGGGGTGCACCTGCTTCAGCACTTTGTAGATGTAGATTGCGTAGCTCTCCTTCCTCCTGCGCTTCTTCTTCTTGTCTCCCTTGGAGATGTTCTTCTGGGCCTTGCCCGCTTTCTTCGCAGCCTTTCCGCTCGTCTTGGGTGGCATGGTGATCACGTTCGGCGAACGGGGTCGATTTCAGTATTTTCGCCGATCATCAGTCGCCTGCTTATGTACCCCTGGTCCGTTCCGTGAGCCGAATCTCCTCGACGACCAATCACGTAAAAGCATGATGTGGCGTCGCTAGGACGGCGGCAGCCTATATAAATGCGCCCAGGAGTCTGACAGCGATTAGACAGCACTACCAGATAAAGAAGCATTCAGCCATGTCCGGACGAGGAAAGGGAGGAAAAGTGAAGGGGAAGTCCAAGTCCCGCTCCAGCAGGGCCGGTCTTCAGTTTCCGGTCGGTCGTATCCACCGTCTGCTCCGCAAGGGGAACTATGCCGAGCGTGTTGGTGCCGGTGCCCCAGTCTACTTGGCCGCCGTCATGGAGTACCTGGCCGCGGAAGTCCTCGAGTTGGCCGGTAACGCTGCCAGGGACAACAAGAAGACGAGAATCATCCCTCGTCACTTGCAGTTGGCCATCCGCAACGACGAGGAGTTGAATAAGCTCCTGTCGGGCGTTACCATCGCTCAGGGAGGTGTCCTTCCGAACATCCAGGCGGTGCTCCTGCCCAAGAAGACTGAGAAGAAGGCATAAGCATCACGCTGTGCGCATAAAAGGTCCTTTTCAGGACCAGAACATACTAGAGAGATGTACGCGATAAATGTCATGTGAAAAAAATAATAATAACAATAAACGTAATAAGCATAGCGAATGAAACGTGGAGCTATAATTGGGCTAAGGTAAACGATGGGAAATAAAGCGTATAAAAAGTGAAAGCGTTTGTGCTGAAATGCAACGAAGAATGATTGAAGGTGACACTGCTTCGTTTACAATGTATTTCATAGTCTGTCATAAAATTTCACCTGCAATCTGCCGCTTAACTACGTTATTTCTTGTTAACATGTATGGTTGCAACGGCGCGATACACATTGTCGCCAGTCCGTTGCCACGTGCTTATTCATGTACGGTTGCAACGGCGCGATATACATTGTCGCCAGTCCGTTGCCACGTGCTTATTCCGATTCGCTGACAATGTCTTTAACGTCGGTAAAGGCTCATACAATTTCAACTCTATTATCACCGCCATTTTTTTTTTGCGTTCGAACAGGTCTTACTTTACTATTTATCGCCGTCACACACGCTATGGCGAATAGGGAATAATTTTTCGTTCCGTTATGGCAAAGGATTGGCTCCATCTCTGAACATTGTATTGGTCCTTAGAAGGACCTTTTTTATCGACGTACGCCGGGTGTCGGATGGCGATCCCGTCGCGTCGTGTCTAACCGCCAAACCCGTAGAGAGTGCGGCCCTGTCGCTTGAGTGCGTACACGACGTCCATGGCTGTGACGGTCTTCCTCTTGGCGTGTTCGGTGTAGGTGACGGCGTCGCGAATAACGTTCTCAAGGAACACCTTGAGCACACCGCGCGTCTCCTCGTAGATGAGTCCGGAGATACGCTTCACTCCACCTCGGCGGGCGAGACGGCGGATGGCCGGCTTGGTGATGCCCTGGATGTTATCGCGGAGAACTTTGCGATGACGTTTGGCTCCTCCCTTTCCCAGGCCTTTTCCTCCCTTGCCGCGTCCAGTCATCTCTGTAGTCTGCTCGTAGTAAGGGCTGCTGTCTGATGACCTGAAATGCACCTTCGCCGGTATTTATAAACGTCGCCGCCGCGGCGATGACGTACCCGACCTCTCCACCAATCAGCGTCGCCCGTACTATCTGGCGCCATTCTCGGAAGTGCTTAAAAGACGGCGTTGACCCGGCTTTTTACACGACGACACAAGAAGGGAGCAGCAGAGCAGCAGCAGCAGCAGCAGAGGAGCAGTAGCAGCAACGCAGCAGCACCAGCAGCACCCTAGCACCCCGGCAGGAGCTTCGAGACCTAGCGGCGAAGGAAATCACCGCGCAAGTGGTGTTTCCGTCCGACGTGCGGGCTCACGAGGCGAGAGCCAATCAGAAGCGAGCAGGCCCATAGCCTAGGCTATATAAGTCGGCGCGTTTCGTCAAGTCTTCACTTGCTCTTCTAAGAGCAAGGGGAGCACATTTCGATTTATTTTTTAGGCCGATCATTCGGAACGAAGGAAAGGGCCCCACCAGTGGTAACCCCCCTTCGCACCCGGTGACCGAAGGGACCGCCCCGCCCGGGGACTAACGGTCTATTCTCCGAGGGAACGACCGGGAGCATCGCCGAGACCGCAGCTTCGGAGTAAGGCGCACTCTTGCGCCGTGCCATTCGGCCCTTTTCAGGGTCTTTAATTTTTCAGCGACCGGTCACACGGAACGAAGGAAAGGGCCCCACCAGTGGTAACCCCCCTTCGCACCCGGTGACCGAAGGGACCGCCCCGCCCGGGGACTAACGGTCTATTCTCCGAGGGAACGACCGGGAGCATCGCCGAGACCGCAGCTTCGGAGTAAGGCGCACTCTTGCGCCGTGCCATTCGGCCCTTTTCAGGGTCTTTTTCCATTTCAGTGACCGGTCACACGGAACGAAGGAAAGGGCCCCACCAGTGGTAACCCCCCTTCGTACCCGGTGACCGAAGGGACCGCCCCGCCCGGGGACCATCGGTCTAGTGATCATCTTGTGAAACAGAGGGATTGGTCCTCTGACTCTCCGGCTGGCACACTAAACCCCCTTTGCCGCCCCCAACGCACTCGTTGGCCTGGCAGAGGGCCCCTTAATTTAACCACAAGACTTGCACGCCGTTGCACTCTTCGGCAGTATCTTGTGGACTCCTCCTACGCAAACACAAAGCGGGGCCGGGCTAACGTAGTCCCCGGTTCTCACCCGCGGGGGCAGAGAGCGGTACCCGTCTGCTCGCGGGCAGGCGGTCCATTAGGATCCCCGGGTTGGTTGGGTAACTCACACAGCGTCAAGCGAACGCTGCTGCTTCGTACGTGCGTAGGACCCCCTTCCACCTCTAGGGCTGTGCCTCACACAGCACTAGGGAAGGGTTGAGAACACTCCCATTCTCAGCCAGCGCCGCTCTTGCGTGCGTTTCCGTGTAATTCGTCCCCTCAGGACCCAACGCGCCGCTGCGCTGAGCGTACTTGCGCTCCTCCTAGATCCCATTTGGTCCTTATAAGGACCATAAACGGCATCCTTTCTCCTCTCACCCATTCCCATCCAAGACAACCCGCGCTCATCTCACCTACCGGGGATCATGTCGACTGAAGGACCGGGGTACTTCCTGCGGGACAGGCCGTCCTCAGACCCCCCTGAGAAGTGGCAGGAGGCGAGAGGACGCAAGGGGAAGAGGAAGAAACGTCGCAAGGATGGTGCCTCTCCTGAAGAGAACGGAAGCCCCTCCCCTACTCCCTCCCCTATCCCACCACTCCTTCCTCTCCCCTCTCTCCTATCAATCCCTTCACCTCTAGGTGCCGCATGCCTCTCCCCCTCATCAACTCCCTCCCCCCGCCTGGTGATTTCCGTGTCACCGACGGCCAACCTCCTTAACCATTCTCCCTCCTCCCCCTTTTCCCCAATCCATCCTCCTACTCAGAAACCCCCACCTCTTCCTACCCTCTTTTCCCCCCTCCCGAGCAATGCTACTCACCCGCCTGCACCCCTTATGAAACCCAAGCCCAAAAGACAGGTGAAGAAGACCCCTCCTCCCCCTCCCGTTGATCTTCCAGAACCAGCCCGCCTTATCCCTAACCAAACCCCCCGTTCCCCCCCTTCCTCCTCCCCCCGCCTGACGTCCCAAGCCTCCAATGATACCACAATCCATTTTTCCTCTCTTCCCCGGGACACGAGCCAGAAGAAATTCTTCACGGCCCTGAGGTCCGTCCACCCTTCCCTTGCCACCTCCCAAATTATTGTCTACCCGGGGGAAAGAGCGGCGAGGGTCCGACTTCCGCGGCGGCAGCTGTCTCTCCTTCAGGGTGAAGGCAAGAAACGGCTGGACGCCCTGTTGGGGGAGACGTGCGTCGTCTCTGTTGTGGGTCCCCCTAAATCCAACGCCGCATCTTCCTCCGCTCCCTCCGACCCTAAAAAGCCCTCCTTTTCTTTCGTAGTGCGAGGAGTTGACCTCTTCATGACAACTGCGGACATCAGGGACGCCCTCACCGACGCCGGAGTTCCCGTGGCCAACCTTTGGCGGATCACCTCCCGGGCCACCAACTCCGAGACAACTTTAATCCGCTGCATCACTTATGATGCGGAAGCGGCCTCAATTGTAATCACTGGTGGCCTCACCTGCTACGGCCGCTTGTATCGGTGCGAGCCGTCACATCCCCCTCCACCCCGCCCACAACGTTGTTTCAGGTGCCAAGAATTCGGCCACCCCACGGCGGAGTGCAGAATGGACACCAAGTGCGGGAGGTGTGGTGCAGCCCACCGGGATGCTGCCTGTACCGCAACGACGCTGCGCTGCCCTAACTGTGGTGGCGAACATCACGCCGGGGCCTGGAAGTGCCCCAAACGTCCCGCAGCCCCAGTCTCTCTTGCCACTACTGCCCCAATTCTACCAGACCCTTCCATTGTAGGTGCGGCGAAGGATGATGCACCTGAGGCCAAGGAAGCCGTCACCAAGGGAGACCTGTTGAGGTTTCTCTCCCTGGTGTACGCAAATGCTGCCCCGGGACACCGCCAGCAGATGGAGCTCATCCTGAACTCCGCTGCACGGTCTGTCTTCGGCTTCAATATAACAAATCTTTATTCCAGGAATACCCTATTCCCCGCCATTTCCTCTTACGCTTCACGTTGTAGATGAGGCCCGCGCACATCGCCTTTGCCAACGTCAATGGGGGCGTGAAACAGAAGAAGCCACTCCTCCAGAGCTACATCTCTAACGCTTCCATTTCAATTCTAGGCCTAGTGGAAACCTTCCTTCCAGCATACCGTCGTGTTAATCTTCCCCATTTTCAGGAATTTTCCAAGCCAAGGGCTGCTCCACGGTCAGGGGGAGTATCGCTTCTTGTCCACAAGGACATAGGTGCGAAAGATCTGCCCATTCCTCCAAGCGTCATGTCAGGAGGGAATGAAGCTGTCCTGGTAGAGTGTCGCATCGGTCGTAGGACAGTGTATGTGTGCACGCTCTACTCAAGGCCACATGCCCCCCTGCCCGGGGCGCTCTTGTCTTTTATTCTCTCCCTAGGTCATTCCTGCGTCATCCTTGGCGATTTTAATGCCCGGAGTCGGTCCTTTCGGGATGCGGTCACCACGGTGAAGGGGCGCCAGTTGGATACCTTCCTCCTTCGGCATCCCTTGGTCCGACTGGACATTCCTTTTCCCACCTTTGTGGGACGTGGTCCCTCCTTCCCCGACCAGGCTCTGGTCTCCTCCAACCTTACCCATCTTGCTGGCGGCATCACCGTTGGGGACTGCATCACGTCGGACCATCTCCCATTCTCTTTTCCATTCCAGGGTACGAGACGCCCAGCCAAGAGGGTCTTCACAGTCACGGACAATAAAGCCGCTGACTGGGAGGCCTTCAACAGCACGGTAGAAGCTGCAACTGAGGGGGCCACCGCCCCGCGTTCGCGTAGCGAAGTCGATGAAGCCCTTCTACGGCTGACTGAAGCGTTCGCGGACGCGACGGCGCGGCTTCCAAAGAAGCAGATAGATCCCTCGCGCCCCCCACTTCCACCTGATGTAGTTCAATTAATCAAATATAAGCGTTCCCTTTACAGGCAATGGCTCCGCACCGGGGACCCGGAACTGAAAACAGAATGGAACCGCTCAAATGCGATCATCCGTCGACGGGTGATAGCACACAAGGAGCAATCCTGGGCGATCGCCTGCTCCAAGTATGATAGCACGGAGGGGGCGAAATTCTGGAAGCAGTTTCGGGTTCTCTCCGGACAACACAAACCAACCCGGATCTCCCTGATTAACAACGATGGCGTCCCAGTCGCCGACGGGCTAGGGAAGGCGGAAGAATTTCGACGGGTTCTTACTGATGTTTTTCGCCCGCAGGAGGACCCGGCCTTCGACGAACGACATAAGCAGGCCTGCTTACATCATCTGAACTCGCTTCCATTCTCCCTTCTTCCCCTTGAGGTACCCGAGGCACTACCCGATGATGACCCCCTTTCTTCCCCCATTGACAAAGAGGAAATGGCAAACTGTATGCCCCGCCGCCACAAGGCCCCAGGACCGGACGGGATCACCACCCGTCACATCCAGAAAGCCACCAGCTGCTTCACGCCCCTGCGTCTGATATTCAACTCTCTCCTTTCCTTAGGGTATTATCCCACGGCTTGGAAACCCATGACTGTTGTCATGATTCCTAAAGCTGGGAAGGACCACCAAAAGGCTGAGAATTATCGCCCGATATGCCTCACCAGTGTGATCGGGAAGTGGTACGAAAGAATCATTACCCGACGTCTCACACTACACTTTAACTCTAATGGTGTCCTTCCCCCACATCAATTTGGTTTCCGCCCACACAGATGTACCGTTGACCCTCTCTGCCACCTCACCACAATGGCGGCAGAGGCAATCAACCGGCGGCAGTATGTGGCAGCCCTGTTCCTGGATATAGAGAGGGCTTTCGATGGGGTGTGGCATGAAGGCCTCATCGGCAAGCTCTCTCTTACCCCCGGCGTTACTCCTCCCCTTCTCAGACTAATAAACTCATTTCTCTCCAACAGGCAGGCGAGGGTGCAAGTGGACGGACACCTATCCCTTCCCTTCCCTCTGCTCGCAGGTGTCCCTCAAGGTACCGTCCTCTCCCCTCTACTTTTTACCCTTTTCTGCTGGGACATGCCCACAGATAAGAATCCCGGAAAGCGAGTCACACTCGCACAATACGCTGACGATACAGCACTGTGGTTACGGGCACAGCGGGTGGAGACGGCCGTTAAACATCTGCAACGCGCTACATCCACCCTGGAGGGATGGTTCCGGAGGTGGCGCCTGCGGCCGAACCCACATAAATCCACCTTCATCGTGTTCGCCGGTAGCCACGATTGCCGTGGAGCCGGCTCCAATCCCCACTCCCTAACCCTATGGGATAAGCGTATTTTCCCATCCTCCTCCGTCACTTACCTGGGCGTCCACCTGGACAGGCATCTCTCTTTCAGGGTCCATTTGGGGGTGGTGAGGGCGAGATGCAACCGTCGCGCCAATCTAATTCGTGCCGTCCGGGCAAACGGCCGGGGAGTGTCCGAGAGCTGCGGTTTGCTCCTGTACAAGGCCTTCCTGAGACCTGTCATGGAGTATGCCGCGCTCGCGGTCCTCCCTACACGGGACAATTTGGGGCTCTTCGCATCTTTGGAGCGTAGAATCCTGCGACGGTTGCTTCTCCTCCCTTACGATACCCCAGAAGAGTATGTGTATGACCGAACTGATATCGAACCGATCCTCCACAGGTTGTGCCGTATCCGTATCAGATCAGCGGCCCGCCTGGCAGACCACAATGAGGAGCTGCTCACCGACATCCTGAGCCACCTAGGAGGACTACTGCGTCGCCGTCCTGCGATTAAACTGCAGTCACCAGCTCGTGTCATCTCCACACTCTTCCCCATCTACTACCCCGAGGCTCCCCTGCCATCTCATCAGGTCCGCACGGTATTGCCGCTCCCGCCGTCCCTGCAGCCGGATCCGGATCTACCACTTCTTCCCCTGCGACGTAGAGGACGTGCCAGGATGTGAAGTGAAACGTGCGAAATCAAAGTGATAGTGAATCAGTTGGACGTTATTTATTTATTTATTCTATCTAAGTGTATTTATATTCATCCTGTTACCTTTTCTGTTTTCTGTTATATTTTTACTGTTATCTGTTGTCTCTTCTTCCGTTGCTGTTCTTCCCAACTCTCTTCCCCGGTGGTCTGGCGGAGGTTTTACGGGTTTCCCTCCGCCCATGGGTGAATACCGGGCCGATACCGCTCCCGCAGAAAAGAGTGTATATCAAAGGTTTTTTCCGCAACCGCTACCATCTTTGTAGCCTTACTATATTTATTTCTTTCCACCCCGAAGAGGAGTGTATCCTAAAACGGGGTTTCCGTGTTGTTTTTATTATGTTTCAATATATATTTTATGTCAATCCTTGTAATAGTAAATCTATACGGAAATAAAAACCTTTTAAACGTAAAACGTAACGGCTTTTTACAGATCGCAGAAATGGCACGTACGAAGCAGACAGCCCGCAAGTCCACCGGAGGAAAGGCCCCGAGGAAGCAGCTGGCCACCAAGGCCGCTCGCAAGAGCGCGCCGGCGACGGGAGGCGTCAAGAAGCCCCACAGGTACCGCCCCGGTACCGTGGCCCTTCGTGAGATCAGGAGATACCAGAAGAGCACGGAGCTCCTCATCCGCAAGCTGCCCTTCCAGCGCCTGGTGCGTGAGATCGCCCAGGACTTCAAGACCGATCTTCGGTTCCAGAGCTCCGCCGTCATGGCTCTCCAGGAGGCCAGCGAGGCTTACCTAGTGGGTCTCTTTGAGGACACCAACCTCTGCGCCATCCACGCTAAGCGTGTGACCATCATGCCCAAGGACATCCAGCTGGCCCGCCGTATCCGCGGAGAGCGAGCTTAGAAAGCTACTTTCGGCCGAAAAACAAAGGTCCTTTTCAGGACCAGTACATACTTAAAAGTTTGAATTTAGCACGATCGCACAATAATTAACGACGATGTAAATCCATTGGAATGATGGACGACATGAAATTTCCTTTGCGCATGGCAAGTGCGTTTGCACGGCTACGCATGAAATGAGATGAAATAAAAGTTCGTGCGATGCTTACCTGACGCGCTTAACGAAAAGAAAACAATACTCCGTGACGTGTTGTTCATTTTACACGTTCTATGAATGTTATTCTTAATTTTTTTTTTCGTCCGTCCATGTCGCATCATCAATTTTAAATAGGACCGTTGTTTTTGCATGGCATTAATCATGATAAATGTTAACTTTGGGCGTGCTCAGTGGCGTGGGCATTGAGTGGCAAGCATCTTTGGAAGACATGATGGTCCTAAAAAGGACCGAGATTGGACGCTGTCTGCTGTCCTAGGTGCGCCGGTGGCGAAGCAGTGATGGTTCACTTCTTTTTCTGGGCGGCGGAAGGTTTCTTGGCGGCGGGCTTGGCCTTGGTGGGCGTCTTCTTGGGCTTGGGGGTCTTGGGTTTGGTGGCCGCCTTTTTCGCCTTCGACGGGGACTTTGCCGCCTTGGCGGCGGGTTTCCCAGCCGCCGGCTTCTTCTTTGGCTTGTCCGCCGCCTTCTTCGCCTTCTTGGCTGGTGGCGCGGACTTGCTTCGCTCCTTGGGCGCGGACCTCTTGGTGCCACTGGACGCCTTCTCGGAGGACTTCTTGGCTCCGACCGCTTTCGGTTTCTTTACTCCCGTCTTCTTGACGACCTTTTTCGCCTTGGTCGTCCCGCTGGCTGCCGCGGGTGCGGCCTTCTTGCTGTGGCTCAGCTTGAAGGAACCTGAGGCGCCCTTTCCCTTGGTCTGGACGAGAGTTCCGGCGGTGACGGCCGCCTTGAGGTACTTCTTGATGAAAGGCGAGAGCCTCTCGGCGTCCACTTTGTAGCTGGCTGCGATGTACTTCTTGATGGCTTGAAGGGAAGAGCCACCGCGCTCCTTGAGGCCCTTGACTGCGTTGTTAACCATCTCGGAAGTGGGCGGGTGCGACGGCTTTGCGCGAGCCTTCTTGGCTGCTCCGCCCTTGCTGGCCTTCTTGGAAGCCGCGGAGGTTCCTGAAGAAGGCAGGGGTTTTACTGCGACGGTGCCCGAAGGCTGGGCTGCCGGTGGTGCGGCTGCCGCTGCTCCAGATGCTGCGTCTGCCATGTTATCGGCTGCTGCGTGATGATAGAAAGAGAAAATTACCAAGACATGGATTTCTTACGAAAGTCCACCTTGCTATCGTACCATTTCGGAGCAAAATACGATCTCTTCCTCTCGCCTCCGGTGCGCTTCTCGGATTGTTTGTACTCCACTCCTCCTCCGACTTTCGCGTTTCGGAGAGTGTCGGGGGCGCGTAACGAGGGCGCCTTGCGCCGCGGCGCCCGTCAGGGTTCCACCCTGTCGGCCGTGGCGGCGCCAGGCGTTTGGCGAGCCCAGTTCGTGTGCAGCGGGTCGTCAAAATACGGGTTGTCGTCCTGTCGAAGGCGTACCCGGGAATAAACGTTGCACACGTTTCTACCGGGGTCGATTCCTCGAGATCCGAGGTAACGTACGTTCGAGGCCATCCTTCACCTGGTATTGGACGCGCTCGCGACCCGGTGGGCCGCGCGCCGGCCGCGGAAAGCGGCCCCGAGAAGACGGTCCCTTCGGACGCCTTCCCCCTGACTCGGCGCCTGTCAAACCTTCCTCCTGTTCCTCCCCGGTGCCTGTCCCGTAAGCGGACGTTTATGCATTTTTCGACGACTCGGGGGCGTCGCGACGCACCCACCTCCCGCGCCCGTGGGAAAGGATTATCGAGTCGCAAATGGAGACGGAGTCACCCGTTAAGCGCACGCCTTACGACGCGTCCGCGTGGGCTTCGAAATGGTTGCATGGGGTGGCCGAAGGGGAAAAAGAAATGAACTGTACGCACGCGAATGGGACGTCAAAGTTCACGTACAACAAAGTCGAGGATGGCGCCGAATTATGCTTTAGCCCCGTGAGCGGGCGGGAAAAACAATGTAGTAGCCGAGGGCGCGCAGTGGCGACCCGGCCGTGACGAGTTTGCTCCGTCTCCAACGGCTTCGGACGTCGGTACCTCGTTGCGGGATGATGAATTTGTAGCAACCGGCATGTCTTCGGAAACGAAATGATACTTCATCACGGGAAAACTCTTATTGTCGTTGAAACGGCGCCACATCCACGTTTCCGCGGATGTCTACCCTAGTTTCCTTGCACGTCTTTCGAAGAGGAGAGTCGTCTGCCGTCGACTTGTTATCGCGTACATTTCTTTTATTAACCTTCCTTATCTGTGCGATGCGTTGGATGTGCTTTTCTCCACGGTGCCGTCAAGTTACGGAATACACCCCTACGACCTTAAAAAAAAATCCCTCCCACACACACGCTGTATGTCACGTTAAATGACCCTGTGTGATGGGATACCTCGGGGACGTAGTCAACGTGAAAGCGACTCCTTGAAAACCAGGCTCTCGTAAGCGTACGTAATTCGTGTCGGCAATTTCGCTCGGTACACATCCCCCGCCGTACGTCTTATTCACGGAAACGGCGAAAATAGGGCGCATCGCGGGATTGTATGCGCGATCATTACGATGGGAATCGCCATAAGCAAATAGGACAGATGCGTTTAACTCAATAATATCCACATCCCTTTCGTCGTAGTTGCGGAGCTATGACGGCTTGTATTCGTGTCACAATATTTTTCAGTTGCTTCCAACCTAATTTCACATCGTTTCCACTTGTTTCCAATCGACATAATGTGTGTCAAGCATATGGATCTTGTTTTTTACCTCCATGCCGTTGGAATAATATCTTTCATTAGAGCAATGGTCGACTTTTCCTTGTAACTTTCGAGGGTCGGGATAGTGATTGACGGATAAGGTAGAGTGAATAGCCCTTACCTGGAAAACATTCCTGTGAATAAATAAAAAAAACGTGGGAAAAAGCCGTCGGGGCGTGATGCGGCGTTCAATAGTGATGACAGATTATACTATCTGGCGTAGGAAAGACTTGAACACGATTTTTCCTGGGATCGTAATCAGGGATCCAGGCTGGTTTCCAGTGCTTGCGGGGTTGGGGGGACTAGGGGCGGCATTAACAGCCGGAACCGTTCATTCCTCTACGACCTCTCTTTCGTGGAACTCTATCACCGTCGACAGTTCACGGAACATCATTTCTCGGTTCTGTCTCGAAGAAGCCCCTGTGTTAATTCAATTACTCAGTATCTACTTCGTTCTGCATTACTTAATCAATACATGTGGACCCATCAAATATTTCATCCCCGTTCATTGTTGATTCCTTGAGGTTCTTAGCGATGCGGAAGCAACTTTATCGTCACGAGTAATAAAAGAACGATGATTAACAATTTTAAGCTGTCTGGTACCTAGCACATCACCATAAAAGATACGAAATAAGCATTCCAGTGAACAGGAAAACAAATTGTCGTCTTTTCCCCGGCCAATCTGGGATCATTGCAATGTGAAGCGAAAGTCAATCAGGAGTTAAGAGGATTCAATCCACTCACGATGAAGTAGACGACTGAAGGTTGCGTAGGTCTATGTGCACGTTCGTGTGTGTTAGTTTCTAGTGTTCATATGTAAATGACAGTTGTGTCAATGGGGGAACGTTATTCGAAAGTAACACTAGTTGACTCGAATTTAATCATTCTTATTACCAGTAGTTGCATTGCAAAATTTGACATTATCACGGCAGGAGGTAGGTGATGACTGTCATAAATGTTCGCTAATGGAGGACGTTTGTCATCCATTCCGAGATTTTGAAAAAAAAACTGTCTCCGTTTACATATCGCTGCGTACCCGAGATATTTTACTAATTTGGTACTCTGTGTGGATGAATTTATTAACAGATGTCATAAGGGTGATTTCAACTACACAAATTTGACAAAGTTCAATGTTAAGTATTAACGCCTCGCTGTGACTGGTATGACATTACATGATATCCCGGTGATTAAGCATCACCACAACTGCTAAGGTAATTAATCGTCATGGTGTATATCATGAGTCTTAAAATCACACGATCGTTATGAAATTTACACCGCTTCACGGCTCGTCGGCATTTTCTCCCGTCCGTAGTTAAGTTGTATGTTACTAAGTTGCCTAGGCAAGGACGTTATTCCATTCCATTCCCGGCCACTGTTACTAGGTGAATCTGATTAAATATCGCTTCACGAATCACTATTGTCCTCAAAGCCGAGCGTCCTTCGGTTAACGCCACTGCGGGAAATCGGTTGTCGAATACGGTGAAGTGACGATCTCGTGTACCTAGTGTCAAAATGCGGCCGGGGTGGATTCTTCAATGGGGCTAATGCGGTAAAGATTTTCACCAAATTTGCAGAAAGTAGAAATGCTAAAAGGACGGACAGGTAGGCACATGCGGCAACCTTTTTCGTCAGAAATGCACTCGGAAAGAAAGCACTTGTAGGAAGAGTCGCCTTAATGAAAACGTTATGCAATCATCTCATAAATGATTATACCGGCCGCTAATTTTAAAGATTTTTCTTTCACGTCAAACTTCGACCTCTTTTCCCTAGATTTCATTTCCCTAATCCCGCAAAGAAATAAACAACATTAACGTATGTCCTTCCATCCCTTGTGTATCAACGTAATAAAATTAGCGGGTAAGTTGGGACTGGGACCATTTAACTTTTGCCTAGAGAAACATTTTCTGTTCTGTGGCGTGACAAGACAAGTAAAGATTTCTGGAAAGGTTAATTTCGTTCAAAAGAAGGGGAATGAGCCGTCTCGCACCGGAAAAACCTTCGTGTCCCGCGGAAGGGACCCCGGTTCAAAACTATAACAAGAATCGGTCATTTGGAGGCATGGTGATCAAAGAACTGGTCTACTTGTCACGTCTGTCTCGATGCATTTGTAATCAATTGCTGATAAATCGTTGCAGTATCGCAAAAAAAAAATTGCGGAAAAGGATGAAAAATCACTCAATCGACTTTAAAATACTTGGGGGATTCGTTCAGAGGAGGTTTATCAACATTGTTTCAGCGAGATGCCGATTTCCCAAGAAGGAAACCCGATGCCCATTACATAAATTGTTATTTGTGCGAATGATGCTGATTCCATATGCTGTTAACGACGATGCATTCCGTAGAAATAGTTTCTGGGAATTGATTGATTGGATAGAATTAGCACAATGGAAAATCCACGGAAGCGCTCACTGCCCGCCATTTTGTTTATTGCGACGCCTGCTCGTCACGACTTGGTGAATGTACAAGGAACGCTGTTGCCCAGCTGCGTTCTATGCTTGCGAGGTTTCCACAGAAATTTCTTCCTCGTGCGGAATGCCACGTGGGTCATTGCGACAGCCCTTTTCTGGTTAACGTAGAAACTTGGGGCGAGGACGGGTCGCATTACCTGCCTGCCTCCTCGCGTTGAACCCCCGAGGAGTTTTACGACGTAGCGGATGGGACGGGAGGTTAAGCGGAATTAGCCTTCGCGGAAAAACGGCCGCGTGGGAAGGGCATGTGGGAACCTGTCATTTACTGCCCCTGGAAGTGAAGCAGGAGCAACGTGACCACAAGCGTACCAGTTTCGGAGGGAGACGGACGCCGTGAATCCATATTATTTTTGACGGAGGGAGACATGTAAGTCAAGGCTTACGTCTGAGAAACGAGCATAGCAGGTCAGTGGTTTGAAAAGTACTGGGTGAAAGGGAAGTAATCATGGGAATATAATATTTTTTCCTTAATATCTCGACGGTCATTTTCATCAAATGCAGACGCATAGCAGTAGAAAATATAATTGAATAGGAGGTAAGAAATTCGTCCATCTTTTATTGTCATAAGTTTCTCCTTTACATTTACTCTATTTTTTCGTGAACCGCGCGCGTGCACACCAGGTAAGTAGTTGGTGAATCGGAGGAAAGCGTGGGACTCTAATTTTCCAGGTTTTTACGTTTATTTATGTACGTCCTTTGCGGCCGAGTATTGACGATTGCCCATCGCAGTCGGGTATTTGAAAACTGAAGATTATTTCATGGCCCTTAGAAGGGCCGTTAGGATGCATCAAAGCAATCCCGTCGAGGAATTTACTTTGAGCTGGTGTACTTGGTGACGGCCTTGGTCCCCTCGGAGACGGCGTGCTTGGCCAGCTCACCGGGAAGCAAGAGCCTGACGGCGGTCTGCACCTCCCGGCTGGTGATGGTGGAGCGCTTGTTGTAGTGAGCCAGGCGAGAAGCTTCGGCGGCGATTCTCTCGAAAATATCGTTGACGAAGCTGTTCATGATGCTCATGGCCTTGCTGGAGATTCCGGTGTCGGGGTGCACCTGCTTCAGCACTTTGTAGATGTAGATTGCGTAGCTCTCCTTCCTCCTGCGCTTCTTCTTCTTGTCTCCCTTGGAGATGGTTCTTCTGGGCCTTGCCCGCTTTCTTCGCAGCCTTTCCGCTCGTCTTGGGTGGCATGGTGATCACGTTCGGCGAACGGGGTCGATTTCAGTATTTTCGCCGATCATCAGTCGCCTGCTTATGTACCCCTGGTCCGTTCCGTGAGCCGAATCTCCTCGACGACCAATCACGTAAAAGCATGATGTGGCGTCGCTAGGACGGCGGCAGCCTATATAAATGCGCCCAGGAGTCTGACAGCGATTAGACAGCACTACCAGATAAAGAAGCATTCAGCCATGTCCGGACGAGGAAAGGGAGGAAAAGTGAAGGGGAAGTCCAAGTCCCGCTCCAGCAGGGCCGGTCTTCAGTTTCCGGTCGGTCGTATCCACCGTCTGCTCCGCAAGGGGAACTATGCCGAGCGTGTTGGTGCCGGTGCCCCAGTCTACTTGGCCGCCGTCATGGAGTACCTGGCCGCGGAAGTCCTCGAGTTGGCCGGTAACGCTGCCAGGGACAACAAGAAGACGAGAATCATCCCTCGTCACTTGCAGTTGGCCATCCGCAACGACGAGGAGTTGAATAAGCTCCTGTCGGGCGTTACCATCGCTCAGGGAGGTGTCCTTCCGAACATCCAGGCGGTGCTCCTGCCCAAGAAGACTGAGAAGAAGGCATAAGCATCACGCTGTGCGCATAAAAGGTCCTTTTCAGGACCAGAACATACTAGAGAGATGTACGCGATAAATGTCATGTGAAAAAAATAATAATAACAATAAACGTAATAAGCATAGCGAATGAAACGTGGAGCTATAATTGGGCTAAGGTAAACGATGGGAAATAAAGCGTATAAAAAGTGAAAGCGTTTGTGCTGAAATGCAACGAAGAATGATTGAAGGTGACACTGCTTCGTTTACAATGTATTTCATAGTCTGTCATAAAATTTCACCTGCAATCTGCCGCTTAACTACGTTATTTCTTGTTAACATGTATGGTTGCAACGGCGCGATACACATTGTCGCCAGTCCGTTGCCACGTGCTTATTCATGTACGGTTGCAACGGCGCGATATACATTGTTGCCACGTGCTTATTCATGTACGGTTGCAACGGCGCGAAGTACATTGTTGCCCCGTGCTTATTCCTGTACGGTTGCAACGGCGCGATATACATTGTCGCCAGTCCGTTGCCACGTGCTTATTCCGATTCGCTGACAATGTCTTTAACGTCGGTAAAGGCTCATACAATTTCAACTCTATTATCACCGCCATTTTTTTTTTGCGTTCGAACAGGTCTTACTTTACTATTTATCGCCGTCACACACGCTATGGCGAATAGGGAATAATTTTTCGTTCCGTTATGGCAAAGGATTGGCTCCATCTCTGAACATTGTATTGGTCCTTAGAAGGACCTTTTTTATCGACGTACGCCGGGTGTCGGATGGCGATCCCGTCGCGTCGTGTCTAACCGCCAAACCCGTAGAGAGTGCGGCCCTGTCGCTTGAGTGCGTACACGACGTCCATGGCTGTGACGGTCTTCCTCTTGGCGTGTTCGGTGTAGGTGACGGCGTCGCGAATAACGTTCTCAAGGAACACCTTGAGCACACCGCGCGTCTCCTCGTAGATGAGTCCGGAGATACGCTTCACTCCACCTCGGCGGGCGAGACGGCGGATGGCCGGCTTGGTGATGCCCTGGATGTTATCGCGGAGAACTTTGCGATGACGTTTGGCTCCTCCCTTTCCCAGGCCTTTTCCTCCCTTGCCGCGTCCAGTCATCTCTGTAGTCTGCTCGTAGTAAGGGCTGCTGTCTGATGACCTGAAATGCACCTTCGCCGGTATTTATAAACGTCGCCGCCGCGGCGATGACGTACCCGACCTCTCCACCAATCAGCGTCGCCCGTACTATCTGGCGCCATTCTCGGAAGTGCTTAAAAGACGGCGTTGACCCGGCTTTTTACAGAGAGGAGGACAGGAGATTCCATTCTGAGCTTGCGAAGTGAACGGACGTCTTTTTGAGCGCTCCTTCTTTCGTGTTTTTGTGCGCGTTTGCGTGTTTTGGGTGCGATCCCTTTGTGGGTCACTGTGCCGCCCGGCGGGTCCTTTGATCCGACCGCCGCCGCCGAGCAACGGCCGCCCGCCCGGGCCGGTCGCTTGCCTCCCCCTCCCCTCCCGGGAGCTGCCTAGGCGCTCGCCCCGCCCGACTGCTCGGCCGAGTGGTCCCCCTTCCCCTCCCGATACATTCCGTCGTCGAGCTACGTCTCCGATGTGCAATTAACTAAAATTATGCGAATTAAAACGTCGTCGCCTATACATCACGACGCTGGTCCACTTAAGCATCCGCGTGGTTCACATGACGTCGCTATAAATCTTGGTCTTCGGGGAAATCGCCGAACAACGCAAACGCCGATTGCTTTAGCGGCAATTTCAGCGAACCTAATCCAAAGTGACTCCGTTTCTCCGGCCATGGCCGCAGTCCCGCTGACCACGGACAGTTTGCGCGATGCGCTCGCGGCCCTTTCCGTGAGCGAAAGGGACGCTCTATTCGATACTTTCCGTCCCCATTCTGTGTCGCCTGTGCCGCACACCACCACATCATCTGCACATCACATCACGACGCCTTCTCGGCCGCCTGCACCACCACAAAACCAGCCAGCTTGCCACTCCGCTACCTTGCCGGTGGAGCCAATGGACCTCGGTGCCGCCACGGCCCCGGTGAGTGTTCCCGCCCTCCCCGGTCGTTCTCATTCACCTCAGCGCACTGTGACGGACGCAATGCGTCCGAGCGCGTACCCTGGCAATGCTAATAACAATGTCATTAATGTTTCCAATTCACCAGACGCCGAATTTAAACTTGTAACGTCTAAACGCCGCCGCCATATGGCGTCAGGCGCTTTATCTTCCCCGCCGGTGTCCTCCGTTGGCATCGCCAACCGATTTACGCTTCTATCGGAAGGTGAAACTCCCCCTTCCAGTTTAAATTCCGTTCGTCCTCCTCCGCGTGATCAGGCGCGAGTATCGCCCACCGCAGCGGGTCCTAACAAGCCCCCAGGTAATGGGAAAATTCCGCCATTTCGCCTCGTGGACGTCTCAAAATGGGGAGAAATAAATTCGCGCATCAAGCGAGCTTGCGCTTTCCCCCCGATCGCCCATTCCACGGGCGCGAACGCTGCCGTCATTAAATGTGTAAACGCGGACGATTATACTAAAGTCGCTTCGATTCTCAGGGAACTGGAGGTTCCCCATGTGACATATCAACTGCCTGAAAATCGCCGCCGCGAATTTGCAATTCGCGGCGTACTTCCGTCGATCGACGACGATTCGCTTCTACGCGATCTGCAATCGCTTGGCCACCCTGTCATCACAGTGCGACGCATCACGTCCACTCGTCCGTCCGATAAAGAACGCGATCAAGGAATACGCGAATTGGAGCGTTACCCGACAACCACCATTCACGTCGTCTGCGAACACGCAGTCGACGTAGAAGCTTTTTTAAGCATTTCATTCTTGGCGGGTCTCCGTGTCACGGTGACCCCGTTTCGCAAACCGAACATGCCCGTGCAATGCCACCGTTGCCAGAGAATCGGGCACACAAAAAATCATTGCTTTTTGCAGCCGAACTGTGTTCGGTGCGGCGAAAAGCACCTTAGCAACGAGTGCATTAAATCCCGCGATACCCCGGCTCATTGCTACTTATGCGGTCTAGATCACCCCGCTAATTACCGTGGATGCGACGTCCACAAGGAAGCCAAGCGATTGCAGGCCGCGAAGAAAAAACCAAGTGTTTTTGCCGCGGCACAGACTCCTCCTCCCCTCCCACGCTCCTTCGCCGGGGCAGTGACCTCGTCAGCTGCTTTTCCTCCGCTCCCTAGCTCAAGGCGTCCCTTGCCGAGCGGACCAGATGGCCACGCGCCCAAGCCCGGAGAGCATCCCCTCCCCTCCCCTCCCCTCGTCGGCCCTATGCCGTCATCCCGTGATTCTTCGCCTGCCTCGGATGCTTCGGAGCTATTAGCTTGGTTTCGAAGCATAATGATTCAAATTCAACATGCACCTACGCTCGAGGCGAAGAAGATGTTTATCTTGGAGCAACTCCTCCAACTTCATGTCTAACGTCCATACGTCTTCACCGCGCGACACGCTGAAAATTCTTTCCTGGAATTGTAACAGTATTTCCAACAAAAAACACGAGTTGTTACAATTCGCCTCGCAACACCACATAGACATCATTCTTCTTCAGGAAACCTTTTTAAAACCTCACGTCTCTTTCTACTCTTCCGATTACATTACACACCGTCTCGACCGCAACGCTCAAGGCGGAGGAGTTGCTATCTTGATTAAACGGGATATCTCTCATTCCCTTCTCGACGTCCCCATCCTCTCCTGCATGGAAGCTCTCGGAATTCAAGTACATACAACGCAGGGTAACCTGAATATATTCACCATTTACCAACTCGTCGGCAGGGCGCGTAAATTGAATAATAACGACCTGAACCTTTTGATGTCACGTCGCAGGTCGGGCTTGTACATAGGAGATTGGAATTCTCATAACAGACACTGGAATTGTTCCTCGACCTCCCGAAACGGGCGCATTTTGCATGCGTTCGCATCAAACCTACCCTCGTCCTTTCTCGCTCCCATGGAGCCGACACGTGTCTCCCGATCCCCTTCAAAAGTTTCCATTATCGATTTCGGTCTGGCGATCAACCTTCCCTTTGTCGGCACGCCCTCGGTCATCCGAGGATTTTCATCCGACCATTTCCCGGTCCTTTTTCACCTCCCCCTCTCCTCTCCTCGTCTTCTTCCCCCACCTACCCCGTCCTTAAACTGGGACCTTTTTCCTGCTTCCCTTGCAGACGTCTTGGAGCCGTTCGCTCCCCTTTCTTCCCCCACTCCAGCGGACCTTGACCGCCGAGCAGAAGCCGTTTCGGATGCCTTTGCAGAAGCGAAACGCCGAATCACGAAATTTATTCCTCCCAATTCTGGGAGAAGATCGCGTCCCCTTCCACAACACATTCTTGTGATGATAAAAGCCCGTAATGCCGCCCGTCGCCTATGGCAGCGTGACCGATTGCCTTGGGATAAGTCCCGGTACAACCGCCTCGCTGCTGACGTCAGACGGTCCATTAAGGCTTTTTCTTCGCAGGAATGGCTGCGTCATGTTTCCTCCCTGTCCTTCGAGGATAACTCTCTCTGGAAAATTTCCAAGTCCCTCCGCCGTAACATTAAAACGACCAACCCTCCGCTGCAATTAGCGGACGTTTTAATTTTCGATCCGGCAAAAAAGGCGGACATTCAGGCTGACCACCTGGAGTCCACCATGGCAGTCGATCCCACCCCATCCCCTGCGGATCGTAAAATCAGAAAGTTTTTAAAATCGCTTCCTTCAAATCCACCTGATCTCCCTTTGCTAACGTCCGCGGACGATATCAAAAGGGTTATCACTTCTCTTCCATCTAAAAAAGCACCCGGTTTTGATGGGATAACTAACCATCAACTTAAACTTGCCGCCTCCGTTCCGATGTTTCCCCTTATTATTTCTGATTTACTTAATCATTGCTACATTGCTTCCCATTTCCCATCCCCTTGGAAAACAGGGAAAGTTATCCTCCTTCCGAAGCCAGGGAAAGACGCTACTATCCCCGGAAATTGTCGCCCGATAACTCTTTTGTCTAACCTGTCCAAAATTTTCGAGCGAGTCCTTCTGACTCAGCTTGAATCTCACGCGAAAGCTCAGGGCATCTTCCGCCCGGAGCAATTTGGTTTTAGATCTCGCGTCTCCGCGCCGCATCAAATACTTCGCTTGTGCGAACGTATTTCGCACGGCTTTAATCTCCGTCGATCCACGGACGCTGTCTTTCTTGACATCGCCCGCGCGTTCGATAGAGTTTGGCATAAAGGTCTGCTTTATAAATTGCACCTCTCGAACTTTCCTCCGCCCCTCATCAACTTGATCGCCAGTTTCCTTTCCAATCGTCAATTCCGAGTGTCTATTGGGGACTCCCTCTCCTCTGTAAAGCGAGCCGAAGCGGGTGTTCCGCAAGGCTCTCTTATCAGCCCGTTTTTATTCAATTTATTCGTCAATGACATGCCGTCGACGCCACACACGTCACTGTACATGTACGCCGATGATACCGCCATTGCCGCTACATCTCGGGTACGCAGCGCGAATTTCAAACGCCTCAACGCACACCTGCATAAAATACAGAAGTGGACTAAAACATGGAAAATTCAATTAAACGCCGCCAAAAGCACTCATGTCCACTTCGCCCGACGCCGCCCACGCACCCCGCACATCCCACTCCGATTACAAAACCACTGCATTCCGCAAGCTTCCTCTCACCGCTTCCTTGGCGTCATTCTTGACGCCAAATTAACCTTCCAACCGCACCTTAATCTGTGCCGCCGCAAAGCCATTGTGGCCATGAATCAGCTTCGATGTCTCGCGTCGGAAGCCTCTTCTGTGTCGCACGCGGACAGGATGCGGCTTTACAAGTCCATCATCCGTCCGCAAATACTTTACGGCTCTCAAATTTTCGCGTGCCGAAGGACGTTATGGACCCACCTCGAAACTATACAAAATAAAGCCATTCGGGGTCTGCTTAATGTGAGCCGTCTCACCCGAATGGCGGATGTGCGCGCGGCACATCGTCTCCCGTCAATTGCGGACTTTATGCGCCGCCAAATTAGGACGTTTCATGCGTCGATGACCTCCGCTGGTAATCCCCTTCTGGCGTCGTTGTGGGATTACGATATTGATAAGCGTCATACATATACACTGCCTAAGGATATTACTCGCCTATGAGTCTTTCCTATGCCTGCTTTTAGTCTTCTTCTTAGTCGTAAAATTTTAATTATATCGTCCTAAGTTAGCGTTCATTATAGCCTGTATAGCCTATCTTATCCTTTGTAATCTCCTTCAGCTTAGCCGGGTGTTTTCTTTTCGCACCCATTGTTGTAAATACTTTCACCGATACCAATTCTCAATCGGTGCTCTCTTGATTTTGTTTTTAGCGATCGCTTCTCGGTCGCCTAGCCCCGCCCTGTCCACCTGTAGGACGCACAAGGGCGCTCACCCCTTACTGTATATATTCCACGCCATATACTCCTATTAGAGTTCGTTATCCTTTCTTTTAATTCATAAGTCATCCCCTTGTTCATTGCATTCTCCCGTATTGTTTATTCGTAGTTCTTAACCCGAGCCGTTTCCTGTCGGCTCGTCATTTTTTATGTTCATTTCATGTGAGAATGTACTCCTCACATACTAGCTGCTAAGTTTCTTTCTTCTCACAAACAACACGTACACTGACGTCCTTTTAGTTCAAATTGCCAGGGTATTTCTTTATTGTGAAACGACCGGTAAAGGTGGGTAACGCTCACCGGCACGGTTTATGTGTGCCCTATCCAGGGCTTCCAGTGCGCCATTTCTGGCTTTTTACAGATCGCAGAAATGGCACGTACGAAGCAGACAGCCCGCAAGTCCACCGGAGGAAAGGCCCCGAGGAAGCAGCTGGCCACCAAGGCCGCTCGCAAGAGCGCGCCGGCGACGGGAGGCGTCAAGAAGCCCCACAGGTACCGCCCCGGTACCGTGGCCCTTCGTGAGATCAGGAGATACCAGAAGAGCACGGAGCTCCTCATCCGCAAGCTGCCCTTCCAGCGCCTGGTGCGTGAGATCGCCCAGGACTTCAAGACCGATCTTCGGTTCCAGAGCTCCGCCGTCATGGCTCTCCAGGAGGCCAGCGAGGCTTACCTAGTGGGTCTCTTTGAGGACACCAACCTCTGCGCCATCCACGCTAAGCGTGTGACCATCATGCCCAAGGACATCCAGCTGGCCCGCCGTATCCGCGGAGAGCGAGCTTAGAAAGCTACTTTCGGCCGAAAAACAAAGGTCCTTTTCAGGACCAGTACATACTTAAAAGTTTGAATTTAGCACGATCGCACAATAATTAACGACGATGTAAATCCATTGGAATGATGGACGACATGAAATTTCCTTTGCGCATGGCAAGTGCGTTTGCACGGCTACGCATGAAATGAGATGAAATAAAAGTTCGTGCGATGCTTACCTGACGCGCTTAACGAAAAGAAAACAATACTCCGTGACGTGTTGTTCATTTTACACGTTCTATGAATGTTATTCTTAATTTTTTTTTTCGTCCGTCCATGTCGCATCATCAATTTTAAATAGGACCGTTGTTTTTGCATGGCATTAATCATGATAAATGTTAACTTTGGGCGTGCTCAGTGGCGTGGGCATTGAGTGGCAAGCATCTTTGGAAGACATGATGGTCCTAAAAAGGACCGAGATTGGACGCTGTCTGCTGTCCTAGGTGCGCCGGTGGCGAAGCAGTGATGGTTCACTTCTTTTTCTGGGCGGCGGAAGGTTTCTTGGCGGCGGGCTTGGCCTTGGTGGGCGTCTTCTTGGGCTTGGGGGTCTTGGGTTTGGTGGCCGCCTTTTTCGCCTTCGACGGGGACTTTGCCGCCTTGGCGGCGGGTTTCCCAGCCGCCGGCTTCTTCTTTGGCTTGTCCGCCGCCTTCTTCGCCTTCTTGGCTGGTGGCGCGGACTTGCTTCGCTCCTTGGGCGCGGACCTCTTGGTGCCACTGGACGCCTTCTCGGAGGACTTCTTGGCTCCGACCGCTTTCGGTTTCTTTACTCCCGTCTTCTTGACGACCTTTTTCGCCTTGGTCGTCCCGCTGGCTGCCGCGGGTGCGGCCTTCTTGCTGTGGCTCAGCTTGAAGGAACCTGAGGCGCCCTTTCCCTTGGTCTGGACGAGAGTTCCGGCGGTGACGGCCGCCTTGAGGTACTTCTTGATGAAAGGCGAGAGCCTCTCGGCGTCCACTTTGTAGCTGGCTGCGATGTACTTCTTGATGGCTTGAAGGGAAGAGCCACCGCGCTCCTTGAGGCCCTTGACTGCGTTGTTAACCATCTCGGAAGTGGGCGGGTGCGACGGCTTTGCGCGAGCCTTCTTGGCTGCTCCGCCCTTGCTGGCCTTCTTGGAAGCCGCGGAGGTTCCTGAAGAAGGCAGGGGTTTTACTGCGACGGTGCCCGAAGGCTGGGCTGCCGGTGGTGCGGCTGCCGCTGCTCCAGATGCTGCGTCTGCCATGTTATCGGCTGCTGCGTGATGATAGAAAGAGAAAATTACCAAGACATGGATTTCTTACGAAAGTCCACCTTGCTATCGTACCATTTCGGAGCAAAATACGATCTCTTCCTCTCGCCTCCGGTGCGCTTCTCGGATTGTTTGTACTCCACTCCTCCTCCGACTTTCGCGTTTCGGAGAGTGTCGGGGGCGCGTAACGAGGGCGCCTTGCGCCGCGGCGCCCGTCAGGGTTCCACCCTGTCGGCCGTGGCGGCGCCAGGCGTTTGGCGAGCCCAGTTCGTGTGCAGCGGGTCGTCAAAATACGGGTTGTCGTCCTGTCGAAGGCGTACCCGGGAATAAACGTTGCACACGTTTCTACCGGGGTCGATTCCTCGAGATCCGAGGTAACGTACGTTCGAGGCCATCCTTCACCTGGTATTGGACGCGCTCGCGACCCGGTGGGCCGCGCGCCGGCCGCGGAAAGCGGCCCCGAGAAGACGGTCCCTTCGGACGCCTTCCCCCTGACTCGGCGCCTGTCAAACCTTCCTCCTGTTCCTCCCCGGTGCCTGTCCCGTAAGCGGACGTTTATGCATTTTTCGACGACTCGGGGGCGTCGCGACGCACCCACCTCCCGCGCCCGTGGGAAAGGATTATCGAGTCGCAAATGGAGACGGAGTCACCCGTTAAGCGCACGCCTTACGACGCGTCCGCGTGGGCTTCGAAATGGTTGCATGGGGTGGCCGAAGGGGAAAAAGAAATGAACTGTACGCACGCGAATGGGACGTCAAAGTTCACGTACAACAAAGTCGAGGATGGCGCCGAATTATGCTTTAGCCCCGTGAGCGGGCGGGAAAAACAATGTAGTAGCCGAGGGCGCGCAGTGGCGACCCGGCCGTGACGAGTTTGCTCCGTCTCCAACGGCTTCGGACGTCGGTACCTCGTTGCGGGATGATGAATTTGTAGCAACCGGCATGTCTTCGGAAACGAAATGATACTTCATCACGGGAAAACTCTTATTGTCGTTGAAACGGCGCCACATCCACGTTTCCGCGGATGTCTACCCTAGTTTCCTTGCACGTCTTTCGAAGAGGAGAGTCGTCTGCCGTCGACTTGTTATCGCGTACATTTCTTTTATTAACCTTCCTTATCTGTGCGATGCGTTGGATGTGCTTTTCTCCACGGTGCCGTCAAGTTACGGAATACACCCCTACGACCTTAAAAAAAAATCCCTCCCACACACACGCTGTATGTCACGTTAAATGACCCTGTGTGATGGGATACCTCGGGGACGTAGTCAACGTGAAAGCGACTCCTTGAAAACCAGGCTCTCGTAAGCGTACGTAATTCGTGTCGGCAATTTCGCTCGGTACACATCCCCCGCCGTACGTCTTATTCACGGAAACGGCGAAAATAGGGCGCATCGCGGGATTGTATGCGCGATCATTACGATGGGAATCGCCATAAGCAAATAGGACAGATGCGTTTAACTCAATAATATCCACATCCCTTTCGTCGTAGTTGCGGAGCTATGACGGCTTGTATTCGTGTCACAATATTTTTCAGTTGCTTCCAACCTAATTTCACATCGTTTCCACTTGTTTCCAATCGACATAATGTGTGTCAAGCATATGGATCTTGTTTTTTACCTCCATGCCGTTGGAATAATATCTTTCATTAGAGCAATGGTCGACTTTTCCTTGTAACTTTCGAGGGTCGGGATAGTGATTGACGGATAAGGTAGAGTGAATAGCCCTTACCTGGAAAACATTCCTGTGAATAAATAAAAAAAACGTGGGAAAAAGCCGTCGGGGCGTGATGCGGCGTTCAATAGTGATGACAGATTATACTATCTGGCGTAGGAAAGACTTGAACACGATTTTTCCTGGGATCGTAATCAGGGATCCAGGCTGGTTTCCAGTGCTTGCGGGGTTGGGGGGACTAGGGGCGGCATTAACAGCCGGAACCGTTCATTCCTCTACGACCTCTCTTTCGTGGAACTCTATCACCGTCGACAGTTCACGGAACATCATTTCTCGGTTCTGTCTCGAAGAAGCCCCTGTGTTAATTCAATTACTCAGTATCTACTTCGTTCTGCATTACTTAATCAATACATGTGGACCCATCAAATATTTCATCCCCGTTCATTGTTGATTCCTTGAGGTTCTTAGCGATGCGGAAGCAACTTTATCGTCACGAGTAATAAAAGAACGATGATTAACAATTTTAAGCTGTCTGGTACCTAGCACATCACCATAAAAGATACGAAATAAGCATTCCAGTGAACAGGAAAACAAATTGTCGTCTTTTCCCCGGCCAATCTGGGATCATTGCAATGTGAAGCGAAAGTCAATCAGGAGTTAAGAGGATTCAATCCACTCACGATGAAGTAGACGACTGAAGGTTGCGTAGGTCTATGTGCACGTTCGTGTGTGTTAGTTTCTAGTGTTCATATGTAAATGACAGTTGTGTCAATGGGGGAACGTTATTCGAAAGTAACACTAGTTGACTCGAATTTAATCATTCTTATTACCAGTAGTTGCATTGCAAAATTTGACATTATCACGGCAGGAGGTAGGTGATGACTGTCATAAATGTTCGCTAATGGAGGACGTTTGTCATCCATTCCGAGATTTTGAAAAAAAAACTGTCTCCGTTTACATATCGCTGCGTACCCGAGATATTTTACTAATTTGGTACTCTGTGTGGATGAATTTATTAACAGATGTCATAAGGGTGATTTCAACTACACAAATTTGACAAAGTTCAATGTTAAGTATTAACGCCTCGCTGTGACTGGTATGACATTACATGATATCCCGGTGATTAAGCATCACCACAACTGCTAAGGTAATTAATCGTCATGGTGTATATCATGAGTCTTAAAATCACACGATCGTTATGAAATTTACACCGCTTCACGGCTCGTCGGCATTTTCTCCCGTCCGTAGTTAAGTTGTATGTTACTAAGTTGCCTAGGCAAGGACGTTATTCCATTCCATTCCCGGCCACTGTTACTAGGTGAATCTGATTAAATATCGCTTCACGAATCACTATTGTCCTCAAAGCCGAGCGTCCTTCGGTTAACGCCACTGCGGGAAATCGGTTGTCGAATACGGTGAAGTGACGATCTCGTGTACCTAGTGTCAAAATGCGGCCGGGGTGGATTCTTCAATGGGGCTAATGCGGTAAAGATTTTCACCAAATTTGCAGAAAGTAGAAATGCTAAAAGGACGGACAGGTAGGCACATGCGGCAACCTTTTTCGTCAGAAATGCACTCGGAAAGAAAGCACTTGTAGGAAGAGTCGCCTTAATGAAAACGTTATGCAATCATCTCATAAATGATTATACCGGCCGCTAATTTTAAAGATTTTTCTTTCACGTCAAACTTCGACCTCTTTTCCCTAGATTTCATTTCCCTAATCCCGCAAAGAAATAAACAACATTAACGTATGTCCTTCCATCCCTTGTGTATCAACGTAATAAAATTAGCGGGTAAGTTGGGACTGGGACCATTTAACTTTTGCCTAGAGAAACATTTTCTGTTCTGTGGCGTGACAAGACAAGTAAAGATTTCTGGAAAGGTTAATTTCGTTCAAAAGAAGGGGAATGAGCCGTCTCGCACCGGAAAAACCTTCGTGTCCCGCGGAAGGGACCCCGGTTCAAAACTATAACAAGAATCGGTCATTTGGAGGCATGGTGATCAAAGAACTGGTCTACTTGTCACGTCTGTCTCGATGCATTTGTAATCAATTGCTGATAAATCGTTGCAGTATCGCAAAAAAAAAATTGCGGAAAAGGATGAAAAATCACTCAATCGACTTTAAAATACTTGGGGGATTCGTTCAGAGGAGGTTTATCAACATTGTTTCAGCGAGATGCCGATTTCCCAAGAAGGAAACCCGATGCCCATTACATAAATTGTTATTTGTGCGAATGATGCTGATTCCATATGCTGTTAACGACGATGCATTCCGTAGAAATAGTTTCTGGGAATTGATTGATTGGATAGAATTAGCACAATGGAAAATCCACGGAAGCGCTCACTGCCCGCCATTTTGTTTATTGCGACGCCTGCTCGTCACGACTTGGTGAATGTACAAGGAACGCTGTTGCCCAGCTGCGTTCTATGCTTGCGAGGTTTCCACAGAAATTTCTTCCTCGTGCGGAATGCCACGTGGGTCATTGCGACAGCCCTTTTCTGGTTAACGTAGAAACTTGGGGCGAGGACGGGTCGCATTACCTGCCTGCCTCCTCGCGTTGAACCCCCGAGGAGTTTTACGACGTAGCGGATGGGACGGGAGGTTAAGCGGAATTAGCCTTCGCGGAAAAACGGCCGCGTGGGAAGGGCATGTGGGAACCTGTCATTTACTGCCCCTGGAAGTGAAGCAGGAGCAACGTGACCACAAGCGTACCAGTTTCGGAGGGAGACGGACGCCGTGAATCCATATTATTTTTGACGGAGGGAGACATGTAAGTCAAGGCTTACGTCTGAGAAACGAGCATAGCAGGTCAGTGGTTTGAAAAGTACTGGGTGAAAGGGAAGTAATCATGGGAATATAATATTTTTTCCTTAATATCTCGACGGTCATTTTCATCAAATGCAGACGCATAGCAGTAGAAAATATAATTGAATAGGAGGTAAGAAATTCGTCCATCTTTTATTGTCATAAGTTTCTCCTTTACATTTACTCTATTTTTTCGTGAACCGCGCGCGTGCACACCAGGTAAGTAGTTGGTGAATCGGAGGAAAGCGTGGGACTCTAATTTTCCAGGTTTTTACGTTTATTTATGTACGTCCTTTGCGGCCGAGTATTGACGATTGCCCATCGCAGTCGGGTATTTGAAAACTGAAGATTATTTCATGGCCCTTAGAAGGGCCGTTAGGATGCATCAAAGCAATCCCGTCGAGGAATTTACTTTGAGCTGGTGTACTTGGTGACGGCCTTGGTCCCCTCGGAGACGGCGTGCTTGGCCAGCTCACCGGGAAGCAAGAGCCTGACGGCGGTCTGCACCTCCCGGCTGGTGATGGTGGAGCGCTTGTTGTAGTGAGCCAGGCGAGAAGCTTCGGCGGCGATTCTCTCGAAAATATCGTTGACGAAGCTGTTCATGATGCTCATGGCCTTGCTGGAGATTCCGGTGTCGGGGTGCACCTGCTTCAGCACTTTGTAGATGTAGATTGCGTAGCTCTCCTTCCTCCTGCGCTTCTTCTTCTTGTCTCCCTTGGAGATGTTCTTCTGGGCCTTGCCCGCTTTCTTCGCAGCCTTTCCGCTCGTCTTGGGTGGCATGGTGATCACGTTCGGCGAACGGGGTCGATTTCAGTATTTTCGCCGATCATCAGTCGCCTGCTTATGTACCCCTGGTCCGTTCCGTGAGCCGAATCTCCTCGACGACCAATCACGTAAAAGCATGATGTGGCGTCGCTAGGACGGCGGCAGCCTATATAAATGCGCCCAGGAGTCTGACAGCGATTAGACAGCACTACCAGATAAAGAAGCATTCAGCCATGTCCGGACGAGGAAAGGGAGGAAAAGTGAAGGGGAAGTCCAAGTCCCGCTCCAGCAGGGCCGGTCTTCAGTTTCCGGTCGGTCGTATCCACCGTCTGCTCCGCAAGGGGAACTATGCCGAGCGTGTTGGTGCCGGTGCCCCAGTCTACTTGGCCGCCGTCATGGAGTACCTGGCCGCGGAAGTCCTCGAGTTGGCCGGTAACGCTGCCAGGGACAACAAGAAGACGAGAATCATCCCTCGTCACTTGCAGTTGGCCATCCGCAACGACGAGGAGTTGAATAAGCTCCTGTCGGGCGTTACCATCGCTCAGGGAGGTGTCCTTCCGAACATCCAGGCGGTGCTCCTGCCCAAGAAGACTGAGAAGAAGGCATAAGCATCACGCTGTGCGCATAAAAGGTCCTTTTCAGGACCAGAACATACTAGAGAGATGTACGCGATAAATGTCATGTGAAAAAAATAATAATAACAATAAACGTAATAAGCATAGCGAATGAAACGTGGAGCTATAATTGGGCTAAGGTAAACGATGGGAAATAAAGCGTATAAAAAGTGAAAGCGTTTGTGCTGAAATGCAACGAAGAATGATTGAAGGTGACACTGCTTCGTTTACAATGTATTTCATAGTCTGTCATAAAATTTCACCTGCAATCTGCCGCTTAACTACGTTATTTCTTGTTAACATGTATGGTTGCAACGGCGCGATACACATTGTCGCCAGTCCGTTGCCACGTGCTTATTCATGTACGGTTGCAACGGCGCGATATACATTGTTGCCACGTGCTTATTCATGTACGGTTGCAACGGCGCGAAGTACATTGTTGCCCCGTGCTTATTCCTGTACGGTTGCAACGGCGCGATATACATTGTCGCCAGTCCGTTGCCACGTGCTTATTCCGATTCGCTGACAATGTCTTTAACGTCGGTAAAGGCTCATACAATTTCAACTCTATTATCACCGCCATTTTTTTTTTGCGTTCGAACAGGTCTTACTTTACTATTTATCGCCGTCACACACGCTATGGCGAATAGGGAATAATTTTTCGTTCCGTTATGGCAAAGGATTGGCTCCATCTCTGAACATTGTATTGGTCCTTAGAAGGACCTTTTTTATCGACGTACGCCGGGTGTCGGATGGCGATCCCGTCGCGTCGTGTCTAACCGCCAAACCCGTAGAGAGTGCGGCCCTGTCGCTTGAGTGCGTACACGACGTCCATGGCTGTGACGGTCTTCCTCTTGGCGTGTTCGGTGTAGGTGACGGCGTCGCGAATAACGTTCTCAAGGAACACCTTGAGCACACCGCGCGTCTCCTCGTAGATGAGTCCGGAGATACGCTTCACTCCACCTCGGCGGGCGAGACGGCGGATGGCCGGCTTGGTGATGCCCTGGATGTTATCGCGGAGAACTTTGCGATGACGTTTGGCTCCTCCCTTTCCCAGGCCTTTTCCTCCCTTGCCGCGTCCAGTCATCTCTGTAGTCTGCTCGTAGTAAGGGCTGCTGTCTGATGACCTGAAATGCACCTTCGCCGGTATTTATAAACGTCGCCGCCGCGGCGATGACGTACCCGACCTCTCCACCAATCAGCGTCGCCCGTACTATCTGGCGCCATTCTCGGAAGTGCTTAAAAGACGGCGTTGACCCGGCTTTTTACAGATCGCAGAAATGGCACGTACGAAGCAGACAGCCCGCAAGTCCACCGGAGGAAAGGCCCCGAGGAAGCAGCTGGCCACCAAGGCCGCTCGCAAGAGCGCGCCGGCGACGGGAGGCGTCAAGAAGCCCCACAGGTACCGCCCCGGTACCGTGGCCCTTCGTGAGATCAGGAGATACCAGAAGAGCACGGAGCTCCTCATCCGCAAGCTGCCCTTCCAGCGCCTGGTGCGTGAGATCGCCCAGGACTTCAAGACCGATCTTCGGTTCCAGAGCTCCGCCGTCATGGCTCTCCAGGAGGCCAGCGAGGCTTACCTAGTGGGTCTCTTTGAGGACACCAACCTCTGCGCCATCCACGCTAAGCGTGTGACCATCATGCCCAAGGACATCCAGCTGGCCCGCCGTATCCGCGGAGAGCGAGCTTAGAAAGCTACTTTCGGCCGAAAAACAAAGGTCCTTTTCAGGACCAGTACATACTTAAAAGTTTGAATTTAGCACGATCGCACAATAATTAACGACGATGTAAATCCATTGGAATGATGGACGACATGAAATTTCCTTTGCGCATGGCAAGTGCGTTTGCACGGCTACGCATGAAATGAGATGAAATAAAAGTTCGTGCGATGCTTACCTGACGCGCTTAACGAAAAGAAAACAATACTCCGTGACGTGTTGTTCATTTTACACGTTCTATGAATGTTATTCTTAATTTTTTTTTTCGTCCGTCCATGTCGCATCATCAATTTTAAATAGGACCGTTGTTTTTGCATGGCATTAATCATGATAAATGTTAACTTTGGGCGTGCTCAGTGGCGTGGGCATTGAGTGGCAAGCATCTTTGGAAGACATGATGGTCCTAAAAAGGACCGAGATTGGACGCTGTCTGCTGTCCTAGGTGCGCCGGTGGCGAAGCAGTGATGGTTCACTTCTTTTTCTGGGCGGCGGAAGGTTTCTTGGCGGCGGGCTTGGCCTTGGTGGGCGTCTTCTTGGGCTTGGGGGTCTTGGGTTTGGTGGCCGCCTTTTTCGCCTTCGACGGGGACTTTGCCGCCTTGGCGGCGGGTTTCCCAGCCGCCGGCTTCTTCTTTGGCTTGTCCGCCGCCTTCTTCGCCTTCTTGGCTGGTGGCGCGGACTTGCTTCGCTCCTTGGGCGCGGACCTCTTGGTGCCACTGGACGCCTTCTCGGAGGACTTCTTGGCTCCGACCGCTTTCGGTTTCTTTACTCCCGTCTTCTTGACGACCTTTTTCGCCTTGGTCGTCCCGCTGGCTGCCGCGGGTGCGGCCTTCTTGCTGTGGCTCAGCTTGAAGGAACCTGAGGCGCCCTTTCCCTTGGTCTGGACGAGAGTTCCGGCGGTGACGGCCGCCTTGAGGTACTTCTTGATGAAAGGCGAGAGCCTCTCGGCGTCCACTTTGTAGCTGGCTGCGATGTACTTCTTGATGGCTTGAAGGGAAGAGCCACCGCGCTCCTTGAGGCCCTTGACTGCGTTGTTAACCATCTCGGAAGTGGGCGGGTGCGACGGCTTTGCGCGAGCCTTCTTGGCTGCTCCGCCCTTGCTGGCCTTCTTGGAAGCCGCGGAGGTTCCTGAAGAAGGCAGGGGTTTTACTGCGACGGTGCCCGAAGGCTGGGCTGCCGGTGGTGCGGCTGCCGCTGCTCCAGATGCTGCGTCTGCCATGTTATCGGCTGCTGCGTGATGATAGAAAGAGAAAATTACCAACCACGATGTTTCACCGGCTTTCTCGATGCCGGCTCCTTCCGCTGCCCAGCATTTCTGCTCTTCAGCGGTGATGCACTCGGCGAAACGCCCGGAATCCTAAGGGACTCCGTCAATATCGAACCTTTTCAAAGCATAAATGCTCGAAAAGGCCGAAAGGATGAAGTTCCCGAAGGACCCCGTCACTGTCGTACCATTTCGGAGCATGTGGCTCCGAAATGGCCGTTGGACTTTCTGCGTTTCGCCGGCGGCTGGTCTTCCTCGTTGCCGGTGCCCGCGCATGGACGTGGATGCTTATCCCACGGGAGAACCACAGCATCAGTGATGCTGCGGATTTCCCCGTGGGATGATGATGCCGCTCGATCCCGGAACATGGCCGTCCGCTCACGAAGGACAGCATCCAGTGGTGGTAATTTTCCGATTTCATAAAGCGCCTCGTTCCCTGGTTTCCAACCAAGGCGCAGCGTCGCCCGCAGACTCTTCCTGTCCGCGGTGCACAGGATTCTCTCCGCCTTCTTGCCCATAACGCCGCACCACGCAGGTGCCGCGTACGTGAGGTTAGGGCGAAGCACCGCCGCGAAAAGTTGAAGCCGCCGGCGGAGAGGAAGGCACGGATGTCCAAGTATGGGCGCGAGGAGATGCCGCCGAGATGCCGCAATCCCGGATGTCCGCTTGGCGTGGTTCACCATGTTGAGGCGCTTGTCGAGAAGTACGCCCAGGTAGAGAACGGATCTCTTCCAAGGAACTTCCGTGAGTCCGACGAGAATTTCGCCGGGCTCCTTCGGTCCCTTGGAAAAGACGATCGCCTGGGTTTTCTTCTCGTTGACGCCAAAGCGCCAAAGGGAAAACCACGCCGTGAGAGCGTCGACCGCCCGCTGCAGGTATCGCGCTGCCAGATGTTGCCGAGAAGAACGTGCCAAGATCGCTGAATCGTCGGCGTATGTTGCGACGAGGACGTTGGTTCCGAAGTCACCGGGGATGTCCGAAGAGTAGATATTGAAGAGGAGCGGCGAGAGCAGACTTCCCTGCGGAACGCCCGCTCGTATGCTCCTCTTCTCGGAGAGCGCGTCGCCCCAGCTGACCCGGAACGTCCTGCCGCGAAGCCATGATGCAGCGATGTTCGTCCACCAGCGAGGAAACCCGAAGCAATCAAGCTTCCACAGCAAGCCGTCATGCCACACCCGATCGAACGCCTTGCTGATGTCAAAGAAGGCGCCGACGGTGGAGTGCCGTCGGTTGAAACCTTCCGTGACGTAATTCAGCAGGCGCGCGATCTGATGAGTCGTGGAATGTTCGCTGCGGAAGCCGAATTGGTGCTCAGGTAGGATGTTCAGCTCCTCGGTGATGGCGATCAGGTGACGAAGAAGGACCCGCTCGAACAGTTTTCCCAGGCCGTCGAGCAAAGAGATTGGGCGATAATTCGCCGGCGAAGGTGATTTCCCTTCCTTAGGAATGCACACAACACGCGCCTCTTTCCACCGGGATGGGAAATACCCGATGGCGAGACACGCATTGAATATGCATAACATAAATGAGGCAAGGGAAATCGGCATCTGGGCGATTACGGCATTCGAGATACCGTCCGGCCCCGGTGCCTTCCGCGGCTTCAGAGTCTTTATGGCCCCTCTAAGGTCCTCCTCCACGATGGTCGGCGGCAGCTCTTCTCGGTCTCGGGAGTGGTGCGGCGTTCTCGGCGGGATGACACGGGAAGTCAGCGGATCGGGCTGGTCCATATCACCTTCGGAAGGAGAAAAGACGTCCTCCAAATGGACCGCCATCCCCGAAGCTTTCTCCTCCGGCGAGCGCAGAAATCCGTTGGCAGCAATCAGCGGGGCTTCCTCCCGGGACTCCCCGCGGAGGGACCTTGCCATTCTCCACATCGAGCCGTCTTCTGGAGAGAGAGAGGAAACCTTTTTCTCCCAGGAGGCGGTTCTCAGGGCCAGGATGTCGGTGCGAATACGGCGCTGGGCGGCGTTCAGCTGGGCCTTGTCGGACGGGCAGCGGGTGCTTTGAAAGCGGCGCCGCAGGCGATTTTTCTCCCGGATGTCTTCGCGGATGGATCGCGGAAGCGCCAGGTGGTTCCAGGAGCGACGGCAGGTTACGGGAATCGAAGCCGCGACCGCCGACTGCACGGTTTCCGTGATAAAATCAACCTGACGGTCGATTTCATCGGGAGAACCAAGAGCCGGAGGCAGCGAAGTGGCCGTGATTCCGTCCGTAATCCTGCGCCGGAGAGAATCCCAGTCCGCTGCGGCGTAGTTCAAGGTTTTTCGCGTCTCAGCTTCCTTGGGGCGTCGTCCGAAGTGAAGAAGGACCGGCAGGTGGTCACTGTCAAGTGCAAAAAGCGCTCTCGCGGAGAGCGCTGAATGCAGCCCGGCGTACACAGCGATGTCCAAGACGTCGCTCGTTCCGCAGGTCGCGAAATGAGACGGCGTTCGAGGACCGATGACGGAGAGCCGCTCGGCCGAAGTCCACTGCCGCAGGCGATATCCCCGGGCGTTGGCAACCCGAGAATGCCAGTCCGGATGCTTCGCGTTGAAGTCCCCCGCGACGATCGCAGAAGTAGATTCCGCGAAGATCGACGCGAGTTCATCTGTGCGAAGCATCGCCTGAGGTGATATGTAGACCGAAGCAAGACGAAGAGGTCCCTCGCCGCACTCCAGGTCTATGGCAGTGGCTTCCGTTGAAAGAAACGGCCGTAGCGGGAAACGCTGTGCACGCAGGTGCTCCGCAACCAGGATCGCCGTTCCTCCTCCGCGGCGCGACCGGTCGTCGCGAAACACGCGGAAGCCTGGAACAGTCCACCGATCCCCTGGGCCCAGGAACGTCTCCTGCAGTAGAGCGACCTCACATCTCTGCCGAGACAGAAATGCGAGGAGCTCCGGCGTCTTCCTTGCCGTCGCGCCGCCCACGTTCCACGACGCGATGACGATGTTCCGGCGTTTCGGCAAGGAATTATCCATGTCGGGCCGCAAGGAGAGAAGGCAGCTGCTGCAGCGTCGCCGAGAGCACCTGGAGCTGGGACTGCAGAGCAGCCGAGATGGTGGCCAGCGTTCCCAGAACGCTGAGAAGGGCATCTCCGTCGGCGGCAGCGACAGAGTCCGGCGTGGCCCCCGAAAGGACCGACGGCTGCTGGGTCGCCGACGCTTGGAGACGGCGGCGCTCGCGCAGTGGGATGCGGAGCGATTCGGCCGTCTCAGTGGTGGTCGTGGATGGAGTTGGCAGCACCGGGAAATTCACGCCGAGGCGCGGACGTGGTGCAGGACGTTGTGGTGCCGGGCCGCGAGACGCGTCTCCTCCTCGCCAGGCGTTGGTCGTCCCCAAGGAAGGAACCTTCCTCGCCGACGCGTTAGGTGCGGCAGCAGGTGGTGCGGCCTTCCCGCCAGCTTGATTGGCGGCTCCTTTTCCGCGGCGTCCGCGGCGTTTCCTCGAGGGCTTTTCCTCGCGGCGCTCCTTCTCCATCCTCCACTTTTCGCAAAGTGGAGAAAAGGCAGTGTGCTCGCCGCCGCAGCTCGGGCACTTCTCGGCGCCTGTCCGCGGACAGTCCTGAAGGCAGTGGCCTTCCGAACAGCGCGGGCAACGTGGAGAGGCCGAACAAAAGAAGCTGCCGTGGCCGAAGCGGGAGCAACGGTGGCAGAGCTGCGGGTCCCGGTACACGTAGAGGCGTACAGAGACGATGCAATTGCCCACGCTCCGGATCGCCTTGATGGAGGAGATGGGCCAGGCTGCAGAGGTGGCGATGGCGACAACAAAAACGCCGATGGGTTTCCCTTCGGCGGTCAGCTGTCGTCCTCGTCGCGCGTTGATATCCATGGATCGTAGATCTTCAAGAAGATCCTCGACCCGATGGCGAGAGGACAATCCACGGAACGTAAAGGATGTCGTCTTCTCCTCTCCTACGCCCCAGGTGGACATCTGCGCGTCGGCAGCAGAAAGGGCAGCTCGTAGCGTCCGGAAATCCTCCATGGTCCTGGTCTGGACCCGGGCAGATGATTCACCGTACGCCACGGTGAAGGATTGATCCGCGACCGAGGACCGGATCATTTCGCGAAACGCTTGTACGTCCTCGACATCGTAAACGATGAGCGGAGGAGGTCGAGCGCCGCGACTAGGGCGTGGTGGAGCACAAGCGTCGGACGAACCCTGCTCAGGAGGAGAGTCCGTTGCCATGGCGACCGGTTCGGATGAATCGGTCGCGGGGGCGAGAGCCGAAAAAGAGTTGCTCGTCGGCACGGGCACGAATGCTTCGGCCGACGTGCGCGCACGTTTTAGAGCGGCATCGCTCAGAGGCGTAAATGGCCGACGAACGCCGGGCCGAGATGGTGCAGTCGGCGTCTCCTTAAAAATGGGGGCGAGTACTTTAATTGTCCTCTTCGGGAAGACGAAGCCGTCGCTATCGACCGGCGAGCCGGGACGGGAGGCACCAGGCGACGCGGTAGTCGCCATGGCAGAAGAGGAGAGAGCTGAGCTCCTATCCACTGCTGACGGTGTGTTGCAGTCAGTGGATTGATGAGTGACGTGTAGTGGTCCTTTATTAATGTTGGTAAATGTTGTGTTGATACGCAGATCAGGAAGAAATCACAGGCCGGATAAGCGCACAGCCGAAAATTCAAATTGAAAATTACCAAGACATGGATTTCTTACGAAAGTCCACCTTGCTATCGTACCATTTCGGAGCAAAATACGATCTCTTCCTCTCGCCTCCGGTGCGCTTCTCGGATTGTTTGTACTCCACTCCTCCTCCGACTTTCGCGTTTCGGAGAGTGTCGGGGGCGCGTAACGAGGGCGCCTTGCGCCGCGGCGCCCGTCAGGGTTCCACCCTGTCGGCCGTGGCGGCGCCAGGCGTTTGGCGAGCCCAGTTCGTGTGCAGCGGGTCGTCAAAATACGGGTTGTCGTCCTGTCGAAGGCGTACCCGGGAATAAACGTTGCACACGTTTCTACCGGGGTCGATTCCTCGAGATCCGAGGTAACGTACGTTCGAGGCCATCCTTCACCTGGTATTGGACGCGCTCGCGACCCGGTGGGCCGCGCGCCGGCCGCGGAAAGCGGCCCCGAGAAGACGGTCCCTTCGGACGCCTTCCCCCTGACTCGGCGCCTGTCAAACCTTCCTCCTGTTCCTCCCCGGTGCCTGTCCCGTAAGCGGACGTTTATGCATTTTTCGACGACTCGGGGGCGTCGCGACGCACCCACCTCCCGCGCCCGTGGGAAAGGATTATCGAGTCGCAAATGGAGACGGAGTCACCCGTTAAGCGCACGCCTTACGACGCGTCCGCGTGGGCTTCGAAATGGTTGCATGGGGTGGCCGAAGGGGAAAAAGAAATGAACTGTACGCACGCGAATGGGACGTCAAAGTTCACGTACAACAAAGTCGAGGATGGCGCCGAATTATGCTTTAGCCCCGTGAGCGGGCGGGAAAAACAATGTAGTAGCCGAGGGCGCGCAGTGGCGACCCGGCCGTGACGAGTTTGCTCCGTCTCCAACGGCTTCGGACGTCGGTACCTCGTTGCGGGATGATGAATTTGTAGCAACCGGCATGTCTTCGGAAACGAAATGATACTTCATCACGGGAAAACTCTTATTGTCGTTGAAACGGCGCCACATCCACGTTTCCGCGGATGTCTACCCTAGTTTCCTTGCACGTCTTTCGAAGAGGAGAGTCGTCTGCCGTCGACTTGTTATCGCGTACATTTCTTTTATTAACCTTCCTTATCTGTGCGATGCGTTGGATGTGCTTTTCTCCACGGTGCCGTCAAGTTACGGAATACACCCCTACGACCTTAAAAAAAAATCCCTCCCACACACACGCTGTATGTCACGTTAAATGACCCTGTGTGATGGGATACCTCGGGGACGTAGTCAACGTGAAAGCGACTCCTTGAAAACCAGGCTCTCGTAAGCGTACGTAATTCGTGTCGGCAATTTCGCTCGGTACACATCCCCCGCCGTACGTCTTATTCACGGAAACGGCGAAAATAGGGCGCATCGCGGGATTGTATGCGCGATCATTACGATGGGAATCGCCATAAGCAAATAGGACAGATGCGTTTAACTCAATAATATCCACATCCCTTTCGTCGTAGTTGCGGAGCTATGACGGCTTGTATTCGTGTCACAATATTTTTCAGTTGCTTCCAACCTAATTTCACATCGTTTCCACTTGTTTCCAATCGACATAATGTGTGTCAAGCATATGGATCTTGTTTTTTACCTCCATGCCGTTGGAATAATATCTTTCATTAGAGCAATGGTCGACTTTTCCTTGTAACTTTCGAGGGTCGGGATAGTGATTGACGGATAAGGTAGAGTGAATAGCCCTTACCTGGAAAACATTCCTGTGAATAAATAAAAAAAACGTGGGAAAAAGCCGTCGGGGCGTGATGCGGCGTTCAATAGTGATGACAGATTATACTATCTGGCGTAGGAAAGACTTGAACACGATTTTTCCTGGGATCGTAATCAGGGATCCAGGCTGGTTTCCAGTGCTTGCGGGGTTGGGGGGACTAGGGGCGGCATTAACAGCCGGAACCGTTCATTCCTCTACGACCTCTCTTTCGTGGAACTCTATCACCGTCGACAGTTCACGGAACATCATTTCTCGGTTCTGTCTCGAAGAAGCCCCTGTGTTAATTCAATTACTCAGTATCTACTTCGTTCTGCATTACTTAATCAATACATGTGGACCCATCAAATATTTCATCCCCGTTCATTGTTGATTCCTTGAGGTTCTTAGCGATGCGGAAGCAACTTTATCGTCACGAGTAATAAAAGAACGATGATTAACAATTTTAAGCTGTCTGGTACCTAGCACATCACCATAAAAGATACGAAATAAGCATTCCAGTGAACAGGAAAACAAATTGTCGTCTTTTCCCCGGCCAATCTGGGATCATTGCAATGTGAAGCGAAAGTCAATCAGGAGTTAAGAGGATTCAATCCACTCACGATGAAGTAGACGACTGAAGGTTGCGTAGGTCTATGTGCACGTTCGTGTGTGTTAGTTTCTAGTGTTCATATGTAAATGACAGTTGTGTCAATGGGGGAACGTTATTCGAAAGTAACACTAGTTGACTCGAATTTAATCATTCTTATTACCAGTAGTTGCATTGCAAAATTTGACATTATCACGGCAGGAGGTAGGTGATGACTGTCATAAATGTTCGCTAATGGAGGACGTTTGTCATCCATTCCGAGATTTTGAAAAAAAAACTGTCTCCGTTTACATATCGCTGCGTACCCGAGATATTTTACTAATTTGGTACTCTGTGTGGATGAATTTATTAACAGATGTCATAAGGGTGATTTCAACTACACAAATTTGACAAAGTTCAATGTTAAGTATTAACGCCTCGCTGTGACTGGTATGACATTACATGATATCCCGGTGATTAAGCATCACCACAACTGCTAAGGTAATTAATCGTCATGGTGTATATCATGAGTCTTAAAATCACACGATCGTTATGAAATTTACACCGCTTCACGGCTCGTCGGCATTTTCTCCCGTCCGTAGTTAAGTTGTATGTTACTAAGTTGCCTAGGCAAGGACGTTATTCCATTCCATTCCCGGCCACTGTTACTAGGTGAATCTGATTAAATATCGCTTCACGAATCACTATTGTCCTCAAAGCCGAGCGTCCTTCGGTTAACGCCACTGCGGGAAATCGGTTGTCGAATACGGTGAAGTGACGATCTCGTGTACCTAGTGTCAAAATGCGGCCGGGGTGGATTCTTCAATGGGGCTAATGCGGTAAAGATTTTCACCAAATTTGCAGAAAGTAGAAATGCTAAAAGGACGGACAGGTAGGCACATGCGGCAACCTTTTTCGTCAGAAATGCACTCGGAAAGAAAGCACTTGTAGGAAGAGTCGCCTTAATGAAAACGTTATGCAATCATCTCATAAATGATTATACCGGCCGCTAATTTTAAAGATTTTTCTTTCACGTCAAACTTCGACCTCTTTTCCCTAGATTTCATTTCCCTAATCCCGCAAAGAAATAAACAACATTAACGTATGTCCTTCCATCCCTTGTGTATCAACGTAATAAAATTAGCGGGTAAGTTGGGACTGGGACCATTTAACTTTTGCCTAGAGAAACATTTTCTGTTCTGTGGCGTGACAAGACAAGTAAAGATTTCTGGAAAGGTTAATTTCGTTCAAAAGAAGGGGAATGAGCCGTCTCGCACCGGAAAAACCTTCGTGTCCCGCGGAAGGGACCCCGGTTCAAAACTATAACAAGAATCGGTCATTTGGAGGCATGGTGATCAAAGAACTGGTCTACTTGTCACGTCTGTCTCGATGCATTTGTAATCAATTGCTGATAAATCGTTGCAGTATCGCAAAAAAAAAATTGCGGAAAAGGATGAAAAATCACTCAATCGACTTTAAAATACTTGGGGGATTCGTTCAGAGGAGGTTTATCAACATTGTTTCAGCGAGATGCCGATTTCCCAAGAAGGAAACCCGATGCCCATTACATAAATTGTTATTTGTGCGAATGATGCTGATTCCATATGCTGTTAACGACGATGCATTCCGTAGAAATAGTTTCTGGGAATTGATTGATTGGATAGAATTAGCACAATGGAAAATCCACGGAAGCGCTCACTGCCCGCCATTTTGTTTATTGCGACGCCTGCTCGTCACGACTTGGTGAATGTACAAGGAACGCTGTTGCCCAGCTGCGTTCTATGCTTGCGAGGTTTCCACAGAAATTTCTTCCTCGTGCGGAATGCCACGTGGGTCATTGCGACAGCCCTTTTCTGGTTAACGTAGAAACTTGGGGCGAGGACGGGTCGCATTACCTGCCTGCCTCCTCGCGTTGAACCCCCGAGGAGTTTTACGACGTAGCGGATGGGACGGGAGGTTAAGCGGAATTAGCCTTCGCGGAAAAACGGCCGCGTGGGAAGGGCATGTGGGAACCTGTCATTTACTGCCCCTGGAAGTGAAGCAGGAGCAACGTGACCACAAGCGTACCAGTTTCGGAGGGAGACGGACGCCGTGAATCCATATTATTTTTGACGGAGGGAGACATGTAAGTCAAGGCTTACGTCTGAGAAACGAGCATAGCAGGTCAGTGGTTTGAAAAGTACTGGGTGAAAGGGAAGTAATCATGGGAATATAATATTTTTTCCTTAATATCTCGACGGTCATTTTCATCAAATGCAGACGCATAGCAGTAGAAAATATAATTGAATAGGAGGTAAGAAATTCGTCCATCTTTTATTGTCATAAGTTTCTCCTTTACATTTACTCTATTTTTTCGTGAACCGCGCGCGTGCACACCAGGTAAGTAGTTGGTGAATCGGAGGAAAGCGTGGGACTCTAATTTTCCAGGTTTTTACGTTTATTTATGTACGTCCTTTGCGGCCGAGTATTGACGATTGCCCATCGCAGTCGGGTATTTGAAAACTGAAGATTATTTCATGGCCCTTAGAAGGGCCGTTAGGATGCATCAAAGCAATCCCGTCGAGGAATTTACTTTGAGCTGGTGTACTTGGTGACGGCCTTGGTCCCCTCGGAGACGGCGTGCTTGGCCAGCTCACCGGGAAGCAAGAGCCTGACGGCGGTCTGCACCTCCCGGCTGGTGATGGTGGAGCGCTTGTTGTAGTGAGCCAGGCGAGAAGCTTCGGCGGCGATTCTCTCGAAAATATCGTTGACGAAGCTGTTCATGATGCTCATGGCCTTGCTGGAGATTCCGGTGTCGGGGTGCACCTGCTTCAGCACTTTGTAGATGTAGATTGCGTAGCTCTCCTTCCTCCTGCGCTTCTTCTTCTTGTCTCCCTTGGAGATGTTCTTCTGGGCCTTGCCCGCTTTCTTCGCAGCCTTTCCGCTCGTCTTGGGTGGCATGGTGATCACGTTCGGCGAACGGGGTCGATTTCAGTATTTTCGCCGATCATCAGTCGCCTGCTTATGTACCCCTGGTCCGTTCCGTGAGCCGAATCTCCTCGACGACCAATCACGTAAAAGCATGATGTGGCGTCGCTAGGACGGCGGCAGCCTATATAAATGCGCCCAGGAGTCTGACAGCGATTAGACAGCACTACCAGATAAAGAAGCATTCAGCCATGTCCGGACGAGGAAAGGGAGGAAAAGTGAAGGGGAAGTCCAAGTCCCGCTCCAGCAGGGCCGGTCTTCAGTTTCCGGTCGGTCGTATCCACCGTCTGCTCCGCAAGGGGAACTATGCCGAGCGTGTTGGTGCCGGTGCCCCAGTCTACTTGGCCGCCGTCATGGAGTACCTGGCCGCGGAAGTCCTCGAGTTGGCCGGTAACGCTGCCAGGGACAACAAGAAGACGAGAATCATCCCTCGTCACTTGCAGTTGGCCATCCGCAACGACGAGGAGTTGAATAAGCTCCTGTCGGGCGTTACCATCGCTCAGGGAGGTGTCCTTCCGAACATCCAGGCGGTGCTCCTGCCCAAGAAGACTGAGAAGAAGGCATAAGCATCACGCTGTGCGCATAAAAGGTCCTTTTCAGGACCAGAACATACTAGAGAGATGTACGCGATAAATGTCATGTGAAAAAAATAATAATAACAATAAACGTAATAAGCATAGCGAATGAAACGTGGAGCTATAATTGGGCTAAGGTAAACGATGGGAAATAAAGCGTATAAAAAGTGAAAGCGTTTGTGCTGAAATGCAACGAAGAATGATTGAAGGTGACACTGCTTCGTTTACAATGTATTTCATAGTCTGTCATAAAATTTCACCTGCAATCTGCCGCTTAACTACGTTATTTCTTGTTAACATGTATGGTTGCAACGGCGCGATACACATTGTCGCCAGTCCGTTGCCACGTGCTTATTCATGTACGGTTGCAACGGCGCGATATACATTGTTGCCACGTGCTTATTCATGTACGGTTGCAACGGCGCGAAGTACATTGTTGCCCCGTGCTTATTCCTGTACGGTTGCAACGGCGCGATATACATTGTCGCCAGTCCGTTGCCACGTGCTTATTCCGATTCGCTGACAATGTCTTTAACGTCGGTAAAGGCTCATACAATTTCAACTCTATTATCACCGCCATTTTTTTTTTGCGTTCGAACAGGTCTTACTTTACTATTTATCGCCGTCACACACGCTATGGCGAATAGGGAATAATTTTTCGTTCCGTTATGGCAAAGGATTGGCTCCATCTCTGAACATTGTATTGGTCCTTAGAAGGACCTTTTTTATCGACGTACGCCGGGTGTCGGATGGCGATCCCGTCGCGTCGTGTCTAACCGCCAAACCCGTAGAGAGTGCGGCCCTGTCGCTTGAGTGCGTACACGACGTCCATGGCTGTGACGGTCTTCCTCTTGGCGTGTTCGGTGTAGGTGACGGCGTCGCGAATAACGTTCTCAAGGAACACCTTGAGCACACCGCGCGTCTCCTCGTAGATGAGTCCGGAGATACGCTTCACTCCACCTCGGCGGGCGAGACGGCGGATGGCCGGCTTGGTGATGCCCTGGATGTTATCGCGGAGAACTTTGCGATGACGTTTGGCTCCTCCCTTTCCCAGGCCTTTTCCTCCCTTGCCGCGTCCAGTCATCTCTGTAGTCTGCTCGTAGTAAGGGCTGCTGTCTGATGACCTGAAATGCACCTTCGCCGGTATTTATAAACGTCGCCGCCGCGGCGATGACGTACCCGACCTCTCCACCAATCAGCGTCGCCCGTACTATCTGGCGCCATTCTCGGAAGTGCTTAAAAGACGGCGTTGACCCGGCTTTTTACAGACACAGGGAGCATTCCATTCTGAGCTTGCGAAGTGAACGGACGTCTTTTTGAGCGCTCCTTCTTTCGTGTTTTTGTGCGCGTTTGCGTGTTTTGGGTGCGATCCCTTTGTGGGTCACTGTGCCGCCCGGCGGGTCCTTTGATCCGACCGCCGCCGCCGAGCAACGGCCGCCCGCCCGGGCCGGTCGCTTGCCTCCCCCTCCCCTCCCGGGAGCTGCCTAGGCGCTCGCCCCGCCCGACTGCTCGGCCGAGTGGTCCCCCTTCCCCTCCCGATACATTCCGTCGTCGAGCTACGTCTCCGATGTGCAATTAACTAAAATTATGCGAATTAAAACGTCGTCGCCTATACATCACGACGCTGGTCCACTTAAGCATCCGCGTGGTTCACATGACGTCGCTATAAATCTTGGTCTTCGGGGAAATCGCCGAACAACGCAAACGCCGATTGCTTTAGCGGCAATTTCAGCGAACCTAATCCAAAGTGACTCCGTTTCTCCGGCCATGGCCGCAGTCCCGCTGACCACGGACAGTTTGCGCGATGCGCTCGCGGCCCTTTCCGTGAGCGAAAGGGACGCTCTATTCGATACTTTCCGTCCCCATTCTGTGTCGCCTGTGCCGCACACCACCACATCATCTGCACATCACATCACGACGCCTTCTCGGCCGCCTACACCACCACAAAACCAGCCAGCTTGCCACTCCGCTACCTTGCCGGTGGAGCCAATGGACCTCGGTGCCGCCACGGCCCCGGTGAGTGTTCCCGCCCTCCCCGGTCGTTCTCATTCACCTCAGCGCACTGTGACGGACGCAATGCGTCCGAGCGCGTACCCTGGCAATGCTAATAACAATGTCATTAATGTTTCCAATTCACCAGACGCCGAATTTAAACTTGTAACGTCTAAACGCCGCCGCCATATGGCGTCAGGCGCTTTATCTTCCCCGCCGGTGTCCTCCGTTGGCATCGCCAACCGATTTACGCTTCTATCGGAAGGTGAAACTCCCCCTTCCAGTTTAAATTCCGTTCGTCCTCCTCCGCGTGATCAGGCGCGAGTATCGCCCACCGCAGCGGGTCCTAACAAGCCCCCAGGTAATGGGAAAATTCCGCCATTTCGCCTCGTGGACGTCTCAAAATGGGGAGAAATAAATTCGCGCATCAAGCGAGCTTGCGCTTTCCCCCCGATCGCCCATTCCACGGGCGCGAACGCTGCCGTCATTAAATGTGTAAACGCGGACGATTATACTAAAGTCGCTTCGATTCTCAGGGAACTGGAGGTTCCCCATGTGACATATCAACTGCCTGAAAATCGCCGCCGCGAATTTGCAATTCGCGGCGTACTTCCGTCGATCGACGACGATTCGCTTCTACGCGATCTGCAATCGCTTGGCCACCCTGTCATCACAGTGCGACGCATCACGTCCACTCGCCCGTCCGATAAAGAACGCGATCAAGGAATACGCGAATTGGAGCGTTACCCGACAACCACCATTCACGTCGTCTGCGAACACGCAGTCGACGTAGAAGCTTTTTTAAGCATTTCATTCTTGGCGGGTCTCCGTGTCACGGTGACCCCGTTTCGCAAACCGAACATGCCCGTGCAATGCCACCGTTGCCAGAGAATCGGGCACACAAAAAATCATTGCTTTTTGCAGCCGAACTGTGTTCGGTGCGGCGAAAAGCACCTTAGCAACGAGTGCATTAAATCCCGCGATACCCCGGCTCATTGCTACTTATGCGGTCTAGATCACCCCGCTAATTACCGTGGATGCGACGTCCACAAGGAAGCCAAGCGATTGCAGGCCGCGAAGAAAAAACCAAGTGTTTTTGCCGCGGCACAGACTCCTCCTCCCCTCCCACGCTCCTTCGCCGGGGCAGTGACCTCGTCAGCTGCTTTTCCTCCGCTCCCTAGCTCAAGGCGTCCCTTGCCGAGCGGACCAGATGGCCACGCGCCCAAGCCCGGAGAGCATCCCCTCCCCTCCCCTCCCCTCGTCGGCCCTATGCCGTCATCCCGTGATTCTTCGCCTGCCTCGGATGCTTCGGAGCTATTAGCTTGGTTTCGAAGCATAATGATTCAAATTCAACATGCACCTACGCTCGAGGCGAAGAAGATGTTTATCTTGGAGCAACTCCTCCAACTTCATGTCTAACGTCCATACGTCTTCACCGCGCGACACGCTGAAAATTCTTTCCTGGAATTGTAACAGTATTTCCAACAAAAAACACGAGTTGTTACAATTCGCCTCGCAACACCACATAGACATCATTCTTCTTCAGGAAACCTTTTTAAAACCTCACGTCTCTTTCTACTCTTCCGATTACATTACACACCGTCTCGACCGCAACGCTCAAGGCGGAGGAGTTGCTATCTTGATTAAACGGGATATCTCTCATTCCCTTCTCGACGTCCCCATCCTCTCCTGCATGGAAGCTCTCGGAATTCAAGTACATACAACGCAGGGTAACCTGAATATATTCACCATTTACCAACTCGTCGGCAGGGCGCGTAAATTGAATAATAACGACCTGAACCTTTTGATGTCACGTCGCAGGTCGGGCTTGTACATAGGAGATTGGAATTCTCATAACAGACACTGGAATTGTTCCTCGACCTCCCGAAACGGGCGCATTTTGCATGCGTTCGCATCAAACCTACCCTCGTCCTTTCTCGCTCCCATGGAGCCGACACGTGTCTCCCGATCCCCTTCAAAAGTTTCCATTATCGATTTCGGTCTGGCGATCAACCTTCCCTTTGTCGGCACGCCCTCGGTCATCCGAGGATTTTCATCCGACCATTTCCCGGTCCTTTTTCACCTCCCCCTCTCCTCTCCTCGTCTTCTTCCCCCACCTACCCCGTCCTTAAACTGGGACCTTTTTCCTGCTTCCCTTGCAGACGTCTTGGAGCCGTTCGCTCCCCTTTCTTCCCCCACTCCAGCGGACCTTGACCGCCGAGCAGAAGCCGTTTCGGATGCCTTTGCAGAAGCGAAACGCCGAATCACGAAATTTATTCCTCCCAATTCTGGGAGAAGATCGCGTCCCCTTCCACAACACATTCTTGTGATGATAAAAGCCCGTAATGCCGCCCGTCGCCTATGGCAGCGTGACCGATTGCCTTGGGATAAGTCCCGGTACAACCGCCTCGCTGCTGACGTCAGACGGTCCATTAAGGCTTTTTCTTCGCAGGAATGGCTGCGTCATGTTTCCTCCCTGTCCTTCGAGGATAACTCTCTCTGGAAAATTTCCAAGTCCCTCCGCCGTAACATTAAAACGACCAACCCTCCGCTGCAATTAGCGGACGTTTTAATTTTCGATCCGGCAAAAAAGGCGGACATTCAGGCTGACCACCTGGAGTCCACCATGGCAGTCGATCCCACCCCATCCCCTGCGGATCGTAAAATCAGAAAGTTTTTAAAATCGCTTCCTTCAAATCCACCTGATCTCCCTTTGCTAACGTCCGCGGACGATATCAAAAGGGTTATCACTTCTCTTCCATCTAAAAAAGCACCCGGTTTTGATGGGATAACTAACCATCAACTTAAACTTGCCGCCTCCGTTCCGATGTTTCCCCTTATTATTTCTGATTTACTTAATCATTGCTACATTGCTTCCCATTTCCCATCCCCTTGGAAAACAGGGAAAGTTATCCTCCTTCCGAAGCCAGGGAAAGACGCTACTATCCCCGGAAATTGTCGCCCGATAACTCTTTTGTCTAACCTGTCCAAAATTTTCGAGCGAGTCCTTCTGACTCAGCTTGAATCTCACGCGAAAGCTCAGGGCATCTTCCGCCCGGAGCAATTTGGTTTTAGATCTCGCGTCTCCGCGCCGCATCAAATACTTCGCTTGTGCGAACGTATTTCGCACGGCTTTAATCTCCGTCGATCCACGGACGCTGTCTTTCTTGACATCGCCCGCGCGTTCGATAGAGTTTGGCATAAAGGTCTGCTTTATAAATTGCACCTCTCGAACTTTCCTCCGCCCCTCATCAACTTGATCGCCAGTTTCCTTTCCAATCGTCAATTCCGAGTGTCTATTGGGGACTCCCTCTCCTCTGTAAAGCGAGCCGAAGCGGGTGTTCCGCAAGGCTCTCTTATCAGCCCGTTTTTATTCAATTTATTCGTCAATGACATGCCGTCGACGCCACACACGTCACTGTACATGTACGCCGATGATACCGCCATTGCCGCTACATCTCGGGTACGCAGCGCGAATTTCAAACGCCTCAACGCACACCTGCATAAAATACAGAAGTGGACTAAAACATGGAAAATTCAATTAAACGCCGCCAAAAGCACTCATGTCCACTTCGCCCGACGCCGCCCACGCACCCCGCACATCCCACTCCGATTACAAAACCACTGCATTCCGCAAGCTTCCTCTCACCGCTTCCTTGGCGTCATTCTTGACGCCAAATTAACCTTCCAACCGCACCTTAATCTGTGCCGCCGCAAAGCCATTGTGGCCATGAATCAGCTTCGATGTCTCGCGTCGGAAGCCTCTTCTGTGTCGCACGCGGACAGGATGCGGCTTTACAAGTCCATCATCCGTCCGCAAATACTTTACGGCTCTCAAATTTTCGCGTGCCGAAGGACGTTATGGACCCACCTCGAAACTATACAAAATAAAGCCATTCGGGGTCTGCTTAATGTGAGCCGTCTCACCCGAATGGCGGATGTGCGCGCGGCACATCGTCTCCCGTCAATTGCGGACTTTATGCGCCGCCAAATTAGGACGTTTCATGCGTCGATGACCTCCGCTGGTAATCCCCTTCTGGCGTCGTTGTGGGATTACGATATTGATAAGCGTCATACATATACACTGCCTAAGGATATTACTCGCCTATGAGTCTTTCCTATGCCTGCTTTTAGTCTTCTTCTTAGTCGTAAAATTTTAATTATATCGTCCTAAGTTAGCGTTCATTATAGCCTGTATAGCCTATCTTATCCTTTGTAATCTCCTTCAGCTTAGCCGGGTGTTTTCTTTTCGCACCCATTGTTGTAAATACTTTCACCGATACCAATTCTCAATCGGTGCTCTCTTGATTTTGTTGTTAGCGATCGCTTATCGGTCGCCTAGCCCCGCCCTGTCCACCTGTAGGACGCACAAGGGCGCTCACCCCTTACTGTATATATTCCACGCCATATACTCCTATTAGAGTTCGTTATCCTTTCTTTTAATTCATAAGTCATCCCCTTGTTCCTTGCATTCTCCCGTATTGTTTATTCGTAGTTCTTAACCCGAGCCGTTTCCTGTCGGCTCGTCATTTTTTATGTTCATTTCATGTGAGAATGTACTCCTCACATACTAGCTGCTAAGTTTCTTTCTTCTCACAAACAACACGTACACTGACGTCCTTTTAGTTCAAATTGCCAGGGTATTTCTTTATTGTGAAACGACCGGTAAAGGTGGGTAACGCTCACCGGCACGGTTTATGTGTGCCCTATCCAGGGCTTCCAGTGCGCCATTTCTCCTATTAGAGTTCGTTATCCTTTCTTTTAGTTCTTAAGTCATCCCCTTGTACATTGCATTCTCCCGTATTGTTTATTCGTAGTTCTTAACCCGAGCCGTTTCCTGTCGGCTCGTCATTTTTTATGTTCATTTCATGTGAGAATGTACTCCTCACATTCTAGCTGCTAAGTTTCTTTCTTCTCACAAACAACACGTACACTGACGTCATTTTAGTTCAAATTGCCAGGGTATTTCTTTATTGTGAAACGACCGGTAAAGGTGGGTAACGCTCACCGGCACGGTTTATGTGTGCCCTATCCAGGGCTTCCATTGCGCCATTTCTGGCTTTTTACAGATCGCAGAAATGGCACGTACGAAGCAGACAGCCCGCAAGTCCACCGGAGGAAAGGCCCCGAGGAAGCAGCTGGCCACCAAGGCCGCTCGCAAGAGCGCGCCGGCGACGGGAGGCGTCAAGAAGCCCCACAGGTACCGCCCCGGTACCGTGGCCCTTCGTGAGATCAGGAGATACCAGAAGAGCACGGAGCTCCTCATCCGCAAGCTGCCCTTCCAGCGCCTGGTGCGTGAGATCGCCCAGGACTTCAAGACCGATCTTCGGTTCCAGAGCTCCGCCGTCATGGCTCTCCAGGAGGCCAGCGAGGCTTACCTAGTGGGTCTCTTTGAGGACACCAACCTCTGCGCCATCCACGCTAAGCGTGTGACCATCATGCCCAAGGACATCCAGCTGGCCCGCCGTATCCGCGGAGAGCGAGCTTAGAAAGCTACTTTCGGCCGAAAAACAAAGGTCCTTTTCAGGACCAGTACATACTTAAAAGTTTGAATTTAGCACGATCGCACAATAATTAACGACGATGTAAATCCATTGGAATGATGGACGACATGAAATTTCCTTTGCGCATGGCAAGTGCGTTTGCACGGCTACGCATGAAATGAGATGAAATAAAAGTTCGTGCGATGCTTACCTGACGCGCTTAACGAAAAGAAAACAATACTCCGTGACGTGTTGTTCATTTTACACGTTCTATGAATGTTATTCTTAATTTTTTTTTTCGTCCGTCCATGTCGCATCATCAATTTTAAATAGGACCGTTGTTTTTGCATGGCATTAATCATGATAAATGTTAACTTTGGGCGTGCTCAGTGGCGTGGGCATTGAGTGGCAAGCATCTTTGGAAGACATGATGGTCCTAAAAAGGACCGAGATTGGACGCTGTCTGCTGTCCTAGGTGCGCCGGTGGCGAAGCAGTGATGGTTCACTTCTTTTTCTGGGCGGCGGAAGGTTTCTTGGCGGCGGGCTTGGCCTTGGTGGGCGTCTTCTTGGGCTTGGGGGTCTTGGGTTTGGTGGCCGCCTTTTTCGCCTTCGACGGGGACTTTGCCGCCTTGGCGGCGGGTTTCCCAGCCGCCGGCTTCTTCTTTGGCTTGTCCGCCGCCTTCTTCGCCTTCTTGGCTGGTGGCGCGGACTTGCTTCGCTCCTTGGGCGCGGACCTCTTGGTGCCACTGGACGCCTTCTCGGAGGACTTCTTGGCTCCGACCGCTTTCGGTTTCTTTACTCCCGTCTTCTTGACGACCTTTTTCGCCTTGGTCGTCCCGCTGGCTGCCGCGGGTGCGGCCTTCTTGCTGTGGCTCAGCTTGAAGGAACCTGAGGCGCCCTTTCCCTTGGTCTGGACGAGAGTTCCGGCGGTGACGGCCGCCTTGAGGTACTTCTTGATGAAAGGCGAGAGCCTCTCGGCGTCCACTTTGTAGCTGGCTGCGATGTACTTCTTGATGGCTTGAAGGGAAGAGCCACCGCGCTCCTTGAGGCCCTTGACTGCGTTGTTAACCATCTCGGAAGTGGGCGGGTGCGACGGCTTTGCGCGAGCCTTCTTGGCTGCTCCGCCCTTGCTGGCCTTCTTGGAAGCCGCGGAGGTTCCTGAAGAAGGCAGGGGTTTTACTGCGACGGTGCCCGAAGGCTGGGCTGCCGGTGGTGCGGCTGCCGCTGCTCCAGATGCTGCGTCTGCCATGTTATCGCATGGATTTCTTACGAAAGTCCACCTTGCTATCGTACCATTTCGGAGCAAAATACGATCTCTTCCTCTCGCCTCCGGTGCGCTTCTCGGATTGTTTGTACTCCACTCCTCCTCCGACTTTCGCGTTTCGGAGAGTGTCGGGGGCGCGTAACGAGGGCGCCTTGCGCCGCGGCGCCCGTCAGGGTTCCACCCTGTCGGCCGTGGCGGCGCCAGGCGTTTGGCGAGCCCAGTTCGTGTGCAGCGGGTCGTCAAAATACGGGTTGTCGTCCTGTCGAAGGCGTACCCGGGAATAAACGTTGCACACGTTTCTACCGGGGTCGATTCCTCGAGATCCGAGGTAACGTACGTTCGAGGCCATCCTTCACCTGGTATTGGACGCGCTCGCGACCCGGTGGGCCGCGCGCCGGCCGCGGAAAGCGGCCCCGAGAAGACGGTCCCTTCGGACGCCTTCCCCCTGACTCGGCGCCTGTCAAACCTTCCTCCTGTTCCTCCCCGGTGCCTGTCCCGTAAGCGGACGTTTATGCATTTTTCGACGACTCGGGGGCGTCGCGACGCACCCACCTCCCGCGCCCGTGGGAAAGGATTATCGAGTCGCAAATGGAGACGGAGTCACCCGTTAAGCGCACGCCTTACGACGCGTCCGCGTGGGCTTCGAAATGGTTGCATGGGGTGGCCGAAGGGGAAAAAGAAATGAACTGTACGCACGCGAATGGGACGTCAAAGTTCACGTACAACAAAGTCGAGGATGGCGCCGAATTATGCTTTAGCCCCGTGAGCGGGCGGGAAAAACAATGTAGTAGCCGAGGGCGCGCAGTGGCGACCCGGCCGTGACGAGTTTGCTCCGTCTCCAACGGCTTCGGACGTCGGTACCTCGTTGCGGGATGATGAATTTGTAGCAACCGGCATGTCTTCGGAAACGAAATGATACTTCATCACGGGAAAACTCTTATTGTCGTTGAAACGGCGCCACATCCACGTTTCCGCGGATGTCTACCCTAGTTTCCTTGCACGTCTTTCGAAGAGGAGAGTCGTCTGCCGTCGACTTGTTATCGCGTACATTTCTTTTATTAACCTTCCTTATCTGTGCGATGCGTTGGATGTGCTTTTCTCCACGGTGCCGTCAAGTTACGGAATACACCCCTACGACCTTAAAAAAAAATCCCTCCCACACACACGCTGTATGTCACGTTAAATGACCCTGTGTGATGGGATACCTCGGGGACGTAGTCAACGTGAAAGCGACTCCTTGAAAACCAGGCTCTCGTAAGCGTACGTAATTCGTGTCGGCAATTTCGCTCGGTACACATCCCCCGCCGTACGTCTTATTCACGGAAACGGCGAAAATAGGGCGCATCGCGGGATTGTATGCGCGATCATTACGATGGGAATCGCCATAAGCAAATAGGACAGATGCGTTTAACTCAATAATATCCACATCCCTTTCGTCGTAGTTGCGGAGCTATGACGGCTTGTATTCGTGTCACAATATTTTTCAGTTGCTTCCAACCTAATTTCACATCGTTTCCACTTGTTTCCAATCGACATAATGTGTGTCAAGCATATGGATCTTGTTTTTTACCTCCATGCCGTTGGAATAATATCTTTCATTAGAGCAATGGTCGACTTTTCCTTGTAACTTTCGAGGGTCGGGATAGTGATTGACGGATAAGGTAGAGTGAATAGCCCTTACCTGGAAAACATTCCTGTGAATAAATAAAAAAAACGTGGGAAAAAGCCGTCGGGGCGTGATGCGGCGTTCAATAGTGATGACAGATTATACTATCTGGCGTAGGAAAGACTTGAACACGATTTTTCCTGGGATCGTAATCAGGGATCCAGGCTGGTTTCCAGTGCTTGCGGGGTTGGGGGGACTAGGGGCGGCATTAACAGCCGGAACCGTTCATTCCTCTACGACCTCTCTTTCGTGGAACTCTATCACCGTCGACAGTTCACGGAACATCATTTCTCGGTTCTGTCTCGAAGAAGCCCCTGTGTTAATTCAATTACTCAGTATCTACTTCGTTCTGCATTACTTAATCAATACATGTGGACCCATCAAATATTTCATCCCCGTTCATTGTTGATTCCTTGAGGTTCTTAGCGATGCGGAAGCAACTTTATCGTCACGAGTAATAAAAGAACGATGATTAACAATTTTAAGCTGTCTGGTACCTAGCACATCACCATAAAAGATACGAAATAAGCATTCCAGTGAACAGGAAAACAAATTGTCGTCTTTTCCCCGGCCAATCTGGGATCATTGCAATGTGAAGCGAAAGTCAATCAGGAGTTAAGAGGATTCAATCCACTCACGATGAAGTAGACGACTGAAGGTTGCGTAGGTCTATGTGCACGTTCGTGTGTGTTAGTTTCTAGTGTTCATATGTAAATGACAGTTGTGTCAATGGGGGAACGTTATTCGAAAGTAACACTAGTTGACTCGAATTTAATCATTCTTATTACCAGTAGTTGCATTGCAAAATTTGACATTATCACGGCAGGAGGTAGGTGATGACTGTCATAAATGTTCGCTAATGGAGGACGTTTGTCATCCATTCCGAGATTTTGAAAAAAAAACTGTCTCCGTTTACATATCGCTGCGTACCCGAGATATTTTACTAATTTGGTACTCTGTGTGGATGAATTTATTAACAGATGTCATAAGGGTGATTTCAACTACACAAATTTGACAAAGTTCAATGTTAAGTATTAACGCCTCGCTGTGACTGGTATGACATTACATGATATCCCGGTGATTAAGCATCACCACAACTGCTAAGGTAATTAATCGTCATGGTGTATATCATGAGTCTTAAAATCACACGATCGTTATGAAATTTACACCGCTTCACGGCTCGTCGGCATTTCTCTCCCGTCCGTAGTTAAGTTGTATGTTACTAAGTTGCCTAGGCAAGGACGTTATTCCATTCCATTCCCGGCCACTGTTACTAGGTGAATCTGATTAAATATCGCTTCACGAATCACTATTGTCCTCAAAGCCGAGCGTCCTTCGGTTAACGCCACTGCGGGAAATCGGTTGTCGAATACGGTGAAGTGACGATCTCGTGTACCTAGTGTCAAAATGCGGCCGGGGTGGATTCTTCAATGGGGCTAATGCGGTAAAGATTTTCACCAAATTTGCAGAAAGTAGAAATGCTAAAAGGACGGACAGGTAGGCACATGCGGCAACCTTTTTCGTCAGAAATGCACTCGGAAAGAAAGCACTTGTAGGAAGAGTCGCCTTAATGAAAACGTTATGCAATCATCTCATAAATGATTATACCGGCCGCTAATTTTAAAGATTTTTCTTTCACGTCAAACTTCGACCTCTTTTCCCTAGATTTCATTTCCCTAATCCCGCAAAGAAATAAACAACATTAACGTATGTCCTTCCATCCCTTGTGTATCAACGTAATAAAATTAGCGGGTAAGTTGGGACTGGGACCATTTAACTTTTGCCTAGAGAAACATTTTCTGTTCTGTGGCGTGACAAGACAAGTAAAGATTTCTGGAAAGGTTAATTTCGTTCAAAAGAAGGGGAATGAGCCGTCTCGCACCGGAAAAACCTTCGTGTCCCGCGGAAGGGACCCCGGTTCAAAACTATAACAAGAATCGGTCATTTGGAGGCATGGTGATCAAAGAACTGGTCTACTTGTCACGTCTGTCTCGATGCATTTGTAATCAATTGCTGATAAATCGTTGCAGTATCGCAAAAAAAAAATTGCGGAAAAGGATGAAAAATCACTCAATCGACTTTAAAATACTTGGGGGATTCGTTCAGAGGAGGTTTATCAACATTGTTTCAGCGAGATGCCGATTTCCCAAGAAGGAAACCCGATGCCCATTACATAAATTGTTATTTGTGCGAATGATGCTGATTCCATATGCTGTTAACGACGATGCATTCCGTAGAAATAGTTTCTGGGAATTGATTGATTGGATAGAATTAGCACAATGGAAAATCCACGGAAGCGCTCACTGCCCGCCATTTTGTTTATTGCGACGCCTGCTCGTCACGACTTGGTGAATGTACAAGGAACGCTGTTGCCCAGCTGCGTTCTATGCTTGCGAGGTTTCCACAGAAATTTCTTCCTCGTGCGGAATGCCACGTGGGTCATTGCGACAGCCCTTTTCTGGTTAACGTAGAAACTTGGGGCGAGGACGGGTCGCATTACCTGCCTGCCTCCTCGCGTTGAACCCCCGAGGAGTTTTACGACGTAGCGGATGGGACGGGAGGTTAAGCGGAATTAGCCTTCGCGGAAAAACGGCCGCGTGGGAAGGGCATGTGGGAACCTGTCATTTACTGCCCCTGGAAGTGAAGCAGGAGCAACGTGACCACAAGCGTACCAGTTTCGGAGGGAGACGGACGCCGTGAATCCATATTATTTTTGACGGAGGGAGACATGTAAGTCAAGGCTTACGTCTGAGAAACGAGCATAGCAGGTCAGTGGTTTGAAAAGTACTGGGTGAAAGGGAAGTAATCATGGGAATATAATATTTTTTCCTTAATATCTCGACGGTCATTTTCATCAAATGCAGACGCATAGCAGTAGAAAATATAATTGAATAGGAGGTAAGAAATTCGTCCATCTTTTATTGTCATAAGTTTCTCCTTTACATTTACTCTATTTTTTCGTGAACCGCGCGCGTGCACACCAGGTAAGTAGTTGGTGAATCGGAGGAAAGCGTGGGACTCTAATTTTCCAGGTTTTTACGTTTATTTATGTACGTCCTTTGCGGCCGAGTATTGACGATTGCCCATCGCAGTCGGGTATTTGAAAACTGAAGATTATTTCATGGCCCTTAGAAGGGCCGTTAGGATGCATCAAAGCAATCCCGTCGAGGAATTTACTTTGAGCTGGTGTACTTGGTGACGGCCTTGGTCCCCTCGGAGACGGCGTGCTTGGCCAGCTCACCGGGAAGCAAGAGCCTGACGGCGGTCTGCACCTCCCGGCTGGTGATGGTGGAGCGCTTGTTGTAGTGAGCCAGGCGAGAAGCTTCGGCGGCGATTCTCTCGAAAATATCGTTGACGAAGCTGTTCATGATGCTCATGGCCTGCTGGAGATTCCGGTGTCGGGGTGCACCTGCTTCAGCACTTTGTAGATGTAGATTGCGTAGCTCTCCTTCCTCCTGCGCTTCTTCTTCTTGTCTCCCTTGGAGATGTTCTTCTGGGCCTTGCCCGCTTTCTTCGCAGCCTTTCCGCTCGTCTTGGGTGGCATGGTGATCACGTTCGGCGAACGGGGTCGATTTCAGTATTTTCGCCGATCATCAGTCGCCTGCTTATGTACCCCTGGTCCGTTCCGTGAGCCGAATCTCCTCGACGACCAATCACGTAAAAGCATGATGTGGCGTCGCTAGGACGGCGGCAGCCTATATAAATGCGCCCAGGAGTCTGACAGCGATTAGACAGCACTACCAGATAAAGAAGCATTCAGCCATGTCCGGACGAGGAAAGGGAGGAAAAGTGAAGGGGAAGTCCAAGTCCCGCTCCAGCAGGGCCGGTCTTCAGTTTCCGGTCGGTCGTATCCACCGTCTGCTCCGCAAGGGGAACTATGCCGAGCGTGTTGGTGCCGGTGCCCCAGTCTACTTGGCCGCCGTCATGGAGTACCTGGCCGCGGAAGTCCTCGAGTTGGCCGGTAACGCTGCCAGGGACAACAAGAAGACGAGAATCATCCCTCGTCACTTGCAGTTGGCCATCCGCAACGACGAGGAGTTGAATAAGCTCCTGTCGGGCGTTACCATCGCTCAGGGAGGTGTCCTTCCGAACATCCAGGCGGTGCTCCTGCCCAAGAAGACTGAGAAGAAGGCATAAGCATCACGCTGTGCGCATAAAAGGTCCTTTTCAGGACCAGAACATACTAGAGAGATGTACGCGATAAATGTCATGTGAAAAAAATAATAATAACAATAAACGTAATAAGCATAGCGAATGAAACGTGGAGCTATAATTGGGCTAAGGTAAACGATGGGAAATAAAGCGTATAAAAAGTGAAAGCGTTTGTGCTGAAATGCAACGAAGAATGATTGAAGGTGACACTGCTTCGTTTACAATGTATTTCATAGTCTGTCATAAAATTTCACCTGCAATCTGCCGCTTAACTACGTTATTTCTTGTTAACATGTATGGTTGCAACGGCGCGATACACATTGTCGCCAGTCCGTTGCCACGTGCTTATTCATGTACGGTTGCAACGGCGCGATATACATTGTTGCCACGTGCTTATTCATGTACGGTTGCAACGGCGCGAAGTACATTGTTGCCCCGTGCTTATTCCTGTACGGTTGCAACGGCGCGATATACATTGTCGCCAGTCCGTTGCCACGTGCTTATTCCGATTCGCTGACAATGTCTTTAACGTCGGTAAAGGCTCATACAATTTCAACTCTATTATCACCGCCATTTTTTTTTTGCGTTCGAACAGGTCTTACTTTACTATTTATCGCCGTCACACACGCTATGGCGAATAGGGAATAATTTTTCGTTCCGTTATGGCAAAGGATTGGCTCCATCTCTGAACATTGTATTGGTCCTTAGAAGGACCTTTTTTATCGACGTACGCCGGGTGTCGGATGGCGATCCCGTCGCGTCGTGTCTAACCGCCAAACCCGTAGAGAGTGCGGCCCTGTCGCTTGAGTGCGTACACGACGTCCATGGCTGTGACGGTCTTCCTCTTGGCGTGTTCGGTGTAGGTGACGGCGTCGCGAATAACGTTCTCAAGGAACACCTTGAGCACACCGCGCGTCTCCTCGTAGATGAGTCCGGAGATACGCTTCACTCCACCTCGGCGGGCGAGACGGCGGATGGCCGGCTTGGTGATGCCCTGGATGTTATCGCGGAGAACTTTGCGATGACGTTTGGCTCCTCCCTTTCCCAGGCCTTTTCCTCCCTTGCCGCGTCCAGTCATCTCTGTAGTCTGCTCGTAGTAAGGGCTGCTGTCTGATGACCTGAAATGCACCTTCGCCGGTATTTATAAACGTCGCCGCCGCGGCGATGACGTACCCGACCTCTCCACCAATCAGCGTCGCCCGTACTATCTGGCGCCATTCTCGGAAGTGCTTAAAAGACGGCGTTGACCCGGCTTTTTACAGATCGCAGAAATGGCACGTACGAAGCAGACAGCCCGCAAGTCCACCGGAGGAAAGGCCCCGAGGAAGCAGCTGGCCACCAAGGCCGCTCGCAAGAGCGCGCCGGCGACGGGAGGCGTCAAGAAGCCCCACAGGTACCGCCCCGGTACCGTGGCCCTTCGTGAGATCAGGAGATACCAGAAGAGCACGGAGCTCCTCATCCGCAAGCTGCCCTTCCAGCGCCTGGTGCGTGAGATCGCCCAGGACTTCAAGACCGATCTTCGGTTCCAGAGCTCCGCCGTCATGGCTCTCCAGGAGGCCAGCGAGGCTTACCTAGTGGGTCTCTTTGAGGACACCAACCTCTGCGCCATCCACGCTAAGCGTGTGACCATCATGCCCAAGGACATCCAGCTGGCCCGCCGTATCCGCGGAGAGCGAGCTTAGAAAGCTACTTTCGGCCGAAAAACAAAGGTCCTTTTCAGGACCAGTACATACTTAAAAGTTTGAATTTAGCACGATCGCACAATAATTAACGACGATGTAAATCCATTGGAATGATGGACGACATGAAATTTCCTTTGCGCATGGCAAGTGCGTTTGCACGGCTACGCATGAAATGAGATGAAATAAAAGTTCGTGCGATGCTTACCTGACGCGCTTAACGAAAAGAAAACAATACTCCGTGACGTGTTGTTCATTTTACACGTTCTATGAATGTTATTCTTAATTTTTTTTTTCGTCCGTCCATGTCGCATCATCAATTTTAAATAGGACCGTTGTTTTTGCATGGCATTAATCATGATAAATGTTAACTTTGGGCGTGCTCAGTGGCGTGGGCATTGAGTGGCAAGCATCTTTGGAAGACATGATGGTCCTAAAAAGGACCGAGATTGGACGCTGTCTGCTGTCCTAGGTGCGCCGGTGGCGAAGCAGTGATGGTTCACTTCTTTTTCTGGGCGGCGGAAGGTTTCTTGGCGGCGGGCTTGGCCTTGGTGGGCGTCTTCTTGGGCTTGGGGGTCTTGGGTTTGGTGGCCGCCTTTTTCGCCTTCGACGGGGACTTTGCCGCCTTGGCGGCGGGTTTCCCAGCCGCCGGCTTCTTCTTTGGCTTGTCCGCCGCCTTCTTCGCCTTCTTGGCTGGTGGCGCGGACTTGCTTCGCTCCTTGGGCGCGGACCTCTTGGTGCCACTGGACGCCTTCTCGGAGGACTTCTTGGCTCCGACCGCTTTCGGTTTCTTTACTCCCGTCTTCTTGACGACCTTTTTCGCCTTGGTCGTCCCGCTGGCTGCCGCGGGTGCGGCCTTCTTGCTGTGGCTCAGCTTGAAGGAACCTGAGGCGCCCTTTCCCTTGGTCTGGACGAGAGTTCCGGCGGTGACGGCCGCCTTGAGGTACTTCTTGATGAAAGGCGAGAGCCTCTCGGCGTCCACTTTGTAGCTGGCTGCGATGTACTTCTTGATGGCTTGAAGGGAAGAGCCACCGCGCTCCTTGAGGCCCTTGACTGCGTTGTTAACCATCTCGGAAGTGGGCGGGTGCGACGGCTTTGCGCGAGCCTTCTTGGCTGCTCCGCCCTTGCTGGCCTTCTTGGAAGCCGCGGAGGTTCCTGAAGAAGGCAGGGGTTTTACTGCGACGGTGCCCGAAGGCTGGGCTGCCGGTGGTGCGGCTGCCGCTGCTCCAGATGCTGCGTCTGCCATGTTATCGGCTGCTGCGTGATGATAGAAAGAGAAAATTACCAAGACATGGATTTCTTACGAAAGTCCACCTTGCTATCGTACCATTTCGGAGCAAAATACGATCTCTTCCTCTCGCCTCCGGTGCGCTTCTCGGATTGTTTGTACTCCACTCCTCCTCCGACTTTCGCGTTTCGGAGAGTGTCGGGGGCGCGTAACGAGGGCGCCTTGCGCCGCGGCGCCCGTCAGGGTTCCACCCTGTCGGCCGTGGCGGCGCCAGGCGTTTGGCGAGCCCAGTTCGTGTGCAGCGGGTCGTCAAAATACGGGTTGTCGTCCTGTCGAAGGCGTACCCGGGAATAAACGTTGCACACGTTTCTACCGGGGTCGATTCCTCGAGATCCGAGGTAACGTACGTTCGAGGCCATCCTTCACCTGGTATTGGACGCGCTCGCGACCCGGTGGGCCGCGCGCCGGCCGCGGAAAGCGGCCCCGAGAAGACGGTCCCTTCGGACGCCTTCCCCCTGACTCGGCGCCTGTCAAACCTTCCTCCTGTTCCTCCCCGGTGCCTGTCCCGTAAGCGGACGTTTATGCATTTTTCGACGACTCGGGGGCGTCGCGACGCACCCACCTCCCGCGCCCGTGGGAAAGGATTATCGAGTCGCAAATGGAGACGGAGTCACCCGTTAAGCGCACGCCTTACGACGCGTCCGCGTGGGCTTCGAAATGGTTGCATGGGGTGGCCGAAGGGGAAAAAGAAATGAACTGTACGCACGCGAATGGGACGTCAAAGTTCACGTACAACAAAGTCGAGGATGGCGCCGAATTATGCTTTAGCCCCGTGAGCGGGCGGGAAAAACAATGTAGTAGCCGAGGGCGCGCAGTGGCGACCCGGCCGTGACGAGTTTGCTCCGTCTCCAACGGCTTCGGACGTCGGTACCTTCGTTGCGGGATGATGAATTTGTAGCAACCGGCATGTCTTCGGAAACGAAATGATACTTCATCACGGGAAAACTCTTATTGTCGTTGAAACGGCGCCACATCCACGTTTCCGCGGATGTCTACCCTAGTTTCCTTGCACGTCTTCGAAGAGGAGAGTCGTCTGCCGTCGACTTGTTATCGCGTACATTTCTTTTATTAACCTTCCTTATCTGTGCGATGCGTTGGATGTGCTTTTCTCCACGGTGCCGTCAAGTTACGGAATACACCCCCTACGACCTTAAAAAAAATCCCTCCCACACACACGCTGTATGTCACGTTAAATGACCCTGTGTGATGGGATACCTCGGGGACGTAGTCAACGTGAAAGCGACTCCTTGAAAACCAGGCTCTCGTAAGCGTACGTAATTCGTGTCGGCAATTTCGCTCGGTACACATCCCCCGCCGTACGTCTTATTCACGGAAACGGCGAAAATAGGCGCATCGCGGGATTGTATGCGCGATCATTACGATGGGAATCGCCATAAGCAAATAGGACAGATGCGTTTAACTCAATAATATCCACATCCCTTTCGTCGTAGTTGCGGAGCTATGACGGCTTGTATTCGTGTCACAATATTTTTCAGTTGCTTCCAACCTAATTTCACATCGTTTCCACTTGTTTCCAATCGACATAATGTGTGTCAAGCATATGGATCTTGTTTTTTACCTCCATGCCGTTGGAATAATATCTTTCATTAGAGCAATGGTCGACTTTTCCTTGTAACTTTCGAGGGTCGGGATAGTGATTGACGGATAAGGTAGAGTGAATAGCCCTTACCTGGAAAACATTCCTGTGAATAAATAAAAAAAAACGTGGGAAAAAGCCGTCGGGGCGTGATGCGGCGTTCAATAGTGATGACAGATTATACTATCTGGCGTAGGAAAGACTTGAACACGATTTTTCCTGGGATCGTAATCAGGGATCCAGGCTGGTTTCCAGTGCTTGCGGGGTTGGGGGGACTAGGGGCGGCATTAACAGCCGGAACCGTTCATTCCTCTACGACCTCTCTTTCGTGGAACTCTATCACCGTCGACAGTTCACGGAACATCATTTCTCGGTTCTGTCTCGAAGAAGCCCCTGTGTTAATTCAATTACTCAGTATCTACTTCGTTCTGCATTACTTAATCAATACATGTGGACCCATCAAATATTTCATCCCCGTTCATTGTTGATTCCTTGAGGTTCTTAGCGATGCGGAAGCAACTTTATCGTCACGAGTAATAAAAGAACGATGATTAACAATTTTAAGCTGTCTGGTACCTAGCACATCACCATAAAAGATACGAAATAAGCATTCCAGTGAACAGGAAAACAAATTGTCGTCTTTTCCCCGGCCAATCTGGGATCATTGCAATGTGAAGCGAAAGTCAATCAGGAGTTAAGAGGATTCAATCCACTCACGATGAAGTAGACGACTGAAGGTTGCGTAGGTCTATGTGCACGTTCGTGTGTGTTAGTTTCTAGTGTTCATATGTAAATGACAGTTGTGTCAATGGGGGAGAACGTTATTCGAAAGTAACACTAGTTGACTCGAATTTAATCATTCTTATTACCAGTAGTTGCATTGCAAAATTTGACATTATCACGGCAGGAGGTAGGTGATGACTGTCATAAATGTTCGCTAATGGAGGACGTTTGTCATCCATTCCGAGATTTTGAAAAAAAAACTGTCTCCGTTTACATATCGCTGCGTACCCGAGATATTTTACTAATTTGGTACTCTGTGTGGATGAATTTATTAACAGATGTCATAAGGGTGATTTCAACTACACAAATTTGACAAAGTTCAATGTTAAGTATTAACGCCTCGCTGTGACTGGTATGACATTACATGATATCCCGGTGATTAAGCATCACCACAACTGCTAAGGTAATTAATCGTCATGGTGTATATCATGAGTCTTAAAATCACACGATCGTTATGAAATTTACACCGCTTCACGGCTCGTCGGCATTTTCTCCCGTCCGTAGTTAAGTTGTATGTTACTAAGTTGCCTAGGCAAGGACGTTATTCCATTCCATTCCCGGCCACTGTTACTAGGTGAATCTGATTAAATATCGCTTCACGAATCACTATTGTCCTCAAAGCCGAGCGTCCTTCGGTTAACGCCACTGCGGGAAATCGGTTGTCGAATACGGTGAAGTGACGATCTCGTGTACCTAGTGTCAAAATGCGGCCGGGGTGGATTCTTCAATGGGGCTAATGCGGTAAAGATTTTCACCAAATTTGCAGAAAGTAGAAATGCTAAAAGGACGGACAGGTAGGCACATGCGGCAACCTTTTTCGTCAGAAATGCACTCGGAAAGAAAGCACTTGTAGGAAGAGTCGCCTTAATGAAAACGTTATGCAATCATCTCATAAATGATTATACCGGCCGCTAATTTTAAAGATTTTTCTTTCACGTCAAACTTCGACCTCTTTTCCCTAGATTTCATTTCCCTAATCCCGCAAAGAAATAAACAACATTAACGTATGTCCTTCCATCCCTTGTGTATCAACGTAATAAAATTAGCGGGTAAGTTGGGACTGGGACCATTTAACTTTTGCCTAGAGAAACATTTTCTGTTCTGTGGCGTGACAAGACAAGTAAAGATTTCTGGAAAGGTTAATTTCGTTCAAAAGAAGGGGAATGAGCCGTCTCGCACCGGAAAAACCTTCGTGTCCCGCGGAAGGGACCCCGGTTCAAAACTATAACAAGAATCGGTCATTTGGAGGCATGGTGATCAAAGAACTGGTCTACTTGTCACGTCTGTCTCGATGCATTTGTAATCAATTGCTGATAAATCGTTGCAGTATCGCAAAAAAAAAATTGCGGAAAAGGATGAAAAATCACTCAATCGACTTTAAAATACTTGGGGGATTCGTTCAGAGGAGGTTTATCAACATTGTTTCAGCGAGATGCCGATTTCCCAAGAAGGAAACCCGATGCCCATTACATAAATTGTTATTTGTGCGAATGATGCTGATTCCATATGCTGTTAACGACGATGCATTCCGTAGAAATAGTTTCTGGGAATTGATTGATTGGATAGAATTAGCACAATGGAAAATCCACGGAAGCGCTCACTGCCCGCCATTTTGTTTATTGCGACGCCTGCTCGTCACGACTTGGTGAATGTACAAGGAACGCTGTTGCCCAGCTGCGTTCTATGCTTGCGAGGTTTCCACAGAAATTTCTTCCTCGTGCGGAATGCCACGTGGGTCATTGCGACAGCCCTTTTCTGGTTAACGTAGAAACTTGGGGCGAGGACGGGTCGCATTACCTGCCTGCCTCCTCGCGTTGAACCCCCGAGGAGTTTTACGACGTAGCGGATGGGACGGGAGGTTAAGCGGAATTAGCCTTCGCGGAAAAACGGCCGCGTGGGAAGGGCATGTGGGAACCTGTCATTTACTGCCCCTGGAAGTGAAGCAGGAGCAACGTGACCACAAGCGTACCAGTTTCGGAGGGAGACGGACGCCGTGAATCCATATTATTTTTGACGGAGGGAGACATGTAAGTCAAGGCTTACGTCTGAGAAACGAGCATAGCAGGTCAGTGGTTTGAAAAGTACTGGGTGAAAGGGAAGTAATCATGGGAATATAATATTTTTTCCTTAATATCTCGACGGTCATTTTCATCAAATGCAGACGCATAGCAGTAGAAAATATAATTGAATAGGAGGTAAGAAATTCGTCCATCTTTTATTGTCATAAGTTTCTCCTTTACATTTACTCTATTTTTTCGTGAACCGCGCGCGTGCACACCAGGTAAGTAGTTGGTGAATCGGAGGAAAGCGTGGGACTCTAATTTTCCAGGTTTTTACGTTTATTTATGTACGTCCTTTGCGGCCGAGTATTGACGATTGCCCATCGCAGTCGGGTATTTGAAAACTGAAGATTATTTCATGGCCCTTAGAAGGGCCGTTAGGATGCATCAAAGCAATCCCGTCGAGGAATTTACTTTGAGCTGGTGTACTTGGTGACGGCCTTGGTCCCCTCGGAGACGGCGTGCTTGGCCAGCTCACCGGGAAGCAAGAGCCTGACGGCGGTCTGCACCTCCCGGCTGGTGATGGTGGAGCGCTTGTTGTAGTGAGCCAGGCGAGAAGCTTCGGCGGCGATTCTCTCGAAAATATCGTTGACGAAGCTGTTCATGATGCTCATGGCCTTGCTGGAGATTCCGGTGTCGGGGTGCACCTGCTTCAGCACTTTGTAGATGTAGATTGCGTAGCTCTCCTTCCTCCTGCGCTTCTTCTTCTTGTCTCCCTTGGAGATGTTCTTCTGGGCCTTGCCCGCTTTCTTCGCAGCCTTTCCGCTCGTCTTGGGTGGCATGGTGATCACGTTCGGCGAACGGGGTCGATTTCAGTATTTTCGCCGATCATCAGTCGCCTGCTTATGTACCCCTGGTCCGTTCCGTGAGCCGAATCTCCTCGACGACCAATCACGTAAAAGCATGATGTGGCGTCGCTAGGACGGCGGCAGCCTATATAAATGCGCCCAGGAGTCTGACAGCGATTAGACAGCACTACCAGATAAAGAAGCATTCAGCCATGTCCGGACGAGGAAAGGGAGGAAAAGTGAAGGGGAAGTCCAAGTCCCGCTCCAGCAGGGCCGGTCTTCAGTTTCCGGTCGGTCGTATCCACCGTCTGCTCCGCAAGGGGAACTATGCCGAGCGTGTTGGTGCCGGTGCCCCAGTCTACTTGGCCGCCGTCATGGAGTACCTGGCCGCGGAAGTCCTCGAGTTGGCCGGTAACGCTGCCAGGGACAACAAGAAGACGAGAATCATCCCTCGTCACTTGCAGTTGGCCATCCGCAACGACGAGGAGTTGAATAAGCTCCTGTCGGGCGTTACCATCGCTCAGGGAGGTGTCCTTCCGAACATCCAGGCGGTGCTCCTGCCCAAGAAGACTGAGAAGAAGGCATAAGCATCACGCTGTGCGCATAAAAGGTCCTTTTCAGGACCAGAACATACTAGAGAGATGTACGCGATAAATGTCATGTGAAAAAAATAATAATAACAATAAACGTAATAAGCATAGCGAATGAAACGTGGAGCTATAATTGGGCTAAGGTAAACGATGGGAAATAAAGCGTATAAAAAGTGAAAGCGTTTGTGCTGAAATGCAACGAAGAATGATTGAAGGTGACACTGCTTCGTTTACAATGTATTTCATAGTCTGTCATAAAATTTCACCTGCAATCTGCCGCTTAACTACGTTATTTCTTGTTAACATGTATGGTTGCAACGGCGCGATACACATTGTCGCCAGTCCGTTGCCACGTGCTTATTCATGTACGGTTGCAACGGCGCGATATACATTGTTGCCACGTGCTTATTCATGTACGGTTGCAACGGCGCGAAGTACATTGTTGCCCCGTGCTTATTCCTGTACGGTTGCAACGGCGCGATATACATTGTCGCCAGTCCGTTGCCACGTGCTTATTCCGATTCGCTGACAATGTCTTTAACGTCGG